>NC_057799.1:479298064-479375859 GCF_018294505.1 Triticum aestivum
GACGACGGGGCGGTCCTCGGGTGGCGGCTGGCGGCGTCGAAGCCCGATCCCGATCCAGAATTGGATCGGGGGAGGGGGGAAGCGAATGAGTGGGTGGGGGTTCGTGGGGGAAGTGGACGAGTGGGGCTAGGGTTTCGGGCGGCCAGGGGGGTTAGTAGAGGGCGCGGGTGGGTCGGCCTGGCGGCCCGATAGTGTGCTGGACCGAGGTCCAGCTTGCGGGGGGGTCTTTCTCCTTTTTTTTCTCTTTTGTATTGTTCTGTTTTCTATTTTACTTTCAAAAACTTTCTCTTTTATACCTTTAATAGATTTTAGTTCAAATAAAATACAATAACAGTCCCTAAATTAGTATTACTAAATATCCCACTGCCACAAGCAATTTACACATTTTAGAAAGTAGTTTGTATTTGTCTATTAATTTACGAGCATTTAATTAATAGTTCTACCACTATTTTATTTATTTTAGTGCATTTAACTACTTTATAACAGTGTGTCTTCTCCATCAATATTTATTATGAATTACTTGCTACATTCAGAACATTTTAGTTTTGGCTTTTGAAAACTTTTCTAGTTTGACTTTATTTCAAATTTGAATTTGAACGAGTTTTGAATCATCGCGAGATTATCAACAGTAATCGTGGTGTCGTGGCAACATTAGCAGAGAGGTTTACTGTAGCTTGATTATCCGGGCGTCACACTTACAATCTCCTACCCTCGCAAACGAAAGCTGTTGCGATTCGCTGTGGGTGAGAACCACAATGTAGCTTCCTGTGGACGGGTCAGGAAATATGCGTACCCTGTGGTAGAACAGGTCACGAAGCTTGTCGAGAGCATGGGTTGACTTATGGTGACCATCCACTTCACAGTCGAGCTCAATGTCGTGCTTCGGCTCCCACCACTCGTACTCCTTAAGTGTGCCTGCATCGTCAAAGACCGGCTTCACCCTCTCGTTGGTGATCACTGACGGGAGAGCAATCTGTTGACAGGTGATCGGATTGAGAAGGTGTAGCTCGGACTTCTCGTCGGCGGTGATCAGCCAGCCGTGTGAGGACCCAATCAGATATCTACTCCGGATGGGTGGATCCGGAAGAGTCAGATTGTAGACCCGCTTTTCCGCGAGGCTGTAGAGACAAGCTACGTTGTCCGCGGCAGATTCAGAGGTGTAGAGGAGGCAAGGCGTCTGGGGCCGTTTGTACAGCTCAAGCTCGCTGCGTAGGCTGATATAGACAGACCGCCAGGAGGAGCAGACGGAGCCCGCACGCATGAGGTCTGGGATCTCCAGGAGGGCGAAGATATCCATCAATACGTCCCGCGGCAGCTCCGGCAAGTTTCTGACCACAGTCTCGGTCTCCATCGGCGGTGGGTCTTCTCTAAATTTCAGTAGTGAACGGGGCAGCTACAGAACTACGAGTAGGTCTTTTGGCTTGTAATCAGCTACAGAACCCCGACGGAAGGCTGCTCCCGGCTGTACTTATAGGCGCTAGGTGAACCAACCCAGGCCGAACCGAATAGGATCGGGGGGTGACCTCACTTGTAACCCGAGTAGGAAACGGAGGCCGAACGGGAACGCGAGACCCATTTGAGACAGTTGGTGGTCGCTCCTACTCTGGTCGCTGCACTCGGCGAGGAACCTGGGACGCGGCGCTGTGCAGGTCGCCGGAGCCGGAGCCGCTGCTACCAAGGTCCAGTCGGAGGAGGCATCGCCGGTGGCTGAGCAAGGAGAGGATGGCGGGAGAGCAGCACGCCGGCTACCTGGATGTGCAGTGAACTGCAGCAACACTGGGCGGCTGGGAGAAGCAGAGAACGCGGCGGCGGCGGCGAGAAGCACTTGCCGGCTGGCTCTTCATTTCTTCAGTGAGCAGAACATAAATGGGCAGTATAGTAATCTGTATTAATGTAACCTTTTATCCTCAAAAGAAAAATAAACGAATGAGTTCAAATGAAAAAGAGCAAATCATCAAGATTTCAAAGTAAGGCGTGACAAATAATCAATGCCAATGTAAGCAGTAACAAATTATCAAAGTGCCCAATCTCCCCATGCCGTGGCGGTAAAAGGGATGAAAGCTGAGTGAAAACAGACAGTTGGTTTTTTTTTTCTTTTTGCTGGGGACAGACAGTTGGTTGCTACCGGAAGCAAAAACGAATACAACCGGAAATAAACACGGAGCGAATACGTCGTATACATAACAACAAAAGGGGATGCTCACCGAAACTTAAAATTAAAAACTCCTTGAACCAGAGAGAAAACCACAAGCAGACCAATAGGTAAATTTAATCAACTGTTAACATGACTACAAAATATTATGTTGTTATATTTTAAGATATGCATTTGTGCATATTTTTCAACTTTGGCAAGGCAAACACAATTCTGGTAATCAGAATGACAAACTTCCTATATAAGCAAAACACAATGTATCAGGTCACCCTCGTACAAATTAAACACATTGTAATATCACACAATAATTTGCGAAGGGGAATTTTAAGCGCGGCCTCCACTGTGGTTACAATCATGACTAGCTTCCTTGCGTGGTAGTAGAAGGTGGGCCACACATGGATCATTCTGCTCATTGCGTAATAGTCTTCTTTGGTGGTTGGTCTATAAAGCAGGTACATGACCATAGTAGGAACGGAAATTTTCTTCACGGAAATGGAAAGTTTCATTTTCTTGTTAGGCATATGCCGTATTTTGTTTCTGTTTCCCCGTAAAGAAAATAACATTTTTATTTTGTAAATTCCCACTTTTGTTTCGGTATTTCATCTCCGTTTCCATTTATCTATCAAAAAGGCGGAAAGTTTCACTTCATTTTCAACCCTACATGCATGTGACTACTCGGGAATGGCAATGCAAGATAAGTATGTAGTGTTGTCTCAAAAATAAGTAAAATGTTTGATACATTTAGCCACTAGATACTATTTTATTGTTTCTCTGGCTTGTTTTATAAAAAGTTAACCTGGATAAAAATTGTTTTTACCCTTTTTCTATAGTCATATGTCTTCTTCTCTTACATAGAAAAAGGGACCACGATCACGGGCTGATGTTCCCCCTTGAGTGGTCCCCAGCACGAGCGATTGTTCCCCACGATAGGGAGGAATGGGAGAGCACCTTTTCGCTATGCGATACCTCCCAGCATGAACCAAAATCAACTCCTCTCCCTAAAATCAACATCACATGCAAAAATAAAAGATGCGTGAAAAAAGACGCGGCTTGAGCACCAAAAAGTATCAAGCCTTAAAAATGTTGATATTTGGCATCCAATTTAATTAACTAAAAACAAACAAAGTTCTAAAAAACATGAAAACTTATGGAGGATGTGTAATGGGCAGATGGAAAATTTTAGGAACCATGTCAAATGAAAACAAGGAAACTGTTGGAAAATTTGTAGTTGCCACATGGCAAATTTAGGAAATTTGTTCTCTGAAAAAACAGGAAATGAAATTGAAAATATACATTCTTTAATTCATGTCAACTGTATCTTTGCATATATATTTTGGAAAAATTATGCATACATGGCAATTTTATAAGAAAAAAATCTATAAGACATGGGAAAAATATGTAAATGTATATAAAACATCCTAAAACATGGTAATATGGCAAATTTTATACACAGAAATCATATAGTTTTTGCATGTTGAAAGGAGTTGCCATACACGAAAAACTGAATTTGCCATACTACTAACACAAATTTAACCATATACAAAAATGATAAAAAAAATTGCAATGCTGATGACACGACAACTAATCATACAAAAAAAACTTAAATTGCTATGCTAGTGACAGAAACTAACCATGCACAACATTATAAAGAATTGGCAGCCAAAGTAACTGAAGGAAATATGCCCTAGAGGCAATAATAAAGTTGTTATTTATTTCCTCATATCATGATAAATGTTTATTATTCATGCTAGAATTGTATTAACCGGAAACATAATACATGTGTGAATACATAGACAAACATAGTGTCACTAGTATGCCTCTACTTGACTAGCTCGTTAATCGAAGATGGTTAAGTTTCCTAGCCATGGACATGAGTTGTCATTTGATTAACGGGATCACATCATTAGGTGAATGATGTGATTGACTTGACCCATTCCGTTAGCTTAGCACTTGATCGTTTACTATGTTGCTATTGCTTTCTTCATGACTTATACATGTTCCTATGACTATGAGATTATGCAACTCCCGTTTACCGGAGGAACACTTTGTGTGCTACCAAACGTCACAACGTAACTGGGTGATTATAAAGGTTCTCTATAGGTGTCTCCGAAGGTACTTGTTGGGTTGGCGTATTTCGAGATTAGGATTTGTCACTCCGATTGTCGGACAGGTATCTCTGGGCCCTCTCGGTAATGCACATCACTATAAGCTTTGCAAGCATTGTGACTAATGAGTTAGTTTCGAGATGATGTATTACGGAACGAGTAAAGAGACTTGCCGGTAACGAGATTGAACTAGGTATTGAGATACCGACGATCGAATCTCGGGCAAGTAACATACCGATGACAAAGGGAACAACGTATGTTGTTATGCGGTTTGCCCGATAAAGATCTTCGTAGAATATGTAGGAGCCAATATGAGCATCCAGGTTCCGCTATTGGTTATTGACCGGAGATGTGTCTCGGTCATGTGTACATAGTTCTCGAACCGTAGGGTCCGCACGCTTAAAGTTAGATGACGATCGGTATTATGAGTTTTGTGTTTTGATGTACCGAAGGTAGTTCGGAGTCCCGGATGTGATCACGGACATGACGAGGAGTCTCGAAATGGTCGAGACGTTAAGATTGATATATTGGAATGTTATATTCGGACACCGGATGAGTTCCGGGGGTTATCGGATAAATACTGGAGAAACCGGGAGGTTACCGGAACCTCCCGGGGGGTTATTGGGCCTCATGGGCCCAAGTGGTGGAAGAGGAGAGGCGGCCAGCCCCCCTAGCCCAAACCGAATTGGACTAGGGGGCCGGCCCCCCCTTTCCTTCTTTTTCTCCTCCCCTTCCTTCCCCTCTCCTACTTGGACTAGGAAAGAGGGGGGAATCCTACTTGGAGTAGGATTGCCCCCCTGGGGCGCGCCTCCTCCCCTTGGCCGGCCCTCTCCTCCTTCCCCCTTGCTCCTTTATATACGGCGGCAGGGGGCACCCCATAGACATAATAATTGATCTCTTGATCTCTTAGCCGTGTGCGGTGCCCCCCTCCACCATATTCCACCTCGATAATATTGTAGCGGTGCTTAGGCGAAGCCCTGCGTCGGTAGCATCATCATCACCGTCACCACGCCGTCGTGCTGATGGAACTCTCCCTAAAAGCTCGGCTGGATCGGAGTTCGAGGGACGTCATCGAGCTGACGTGTGCTGAACTCGGAGGTGCCGTGCGTTCGGTACGTGGATCGGTCGGATCGTAAAGACGTACGACTACATCAACCGCGTTGTCATAACACTTCCGCTTTCTATCTACGAGGGTACGTGGACACACTCTCCCCTCTCGTTGCTATGCATCACCATGATCTTGCGTGTGCGTAGGAATTTTTTTTAAATTACTACGTTCCCCAACAGTGGCATCCGAGCCTGGTTTTATGCGTAGATGTATATGCACGAGTAGAACACAAGTGAGTTATGGGCGATACAAGTCATACTGCTAACCAGCATGTCATACTTTGGTTCGGCGGTATTGTTGGATGAAGCGGCCCGGACCGACATTACGCATACGCTTATGCGAGACTGGTTCTACCGACGTGCTTTGCACACAGGTGGCTGGCGGGTGTCAGTTTCTCCAACTTTAGTTGAACCGAGTGTGGCTACGCCCGGTCCTTGAGAAGGTTAAAACAGCACTAACTTGACGAACTATCGTTGTGGTTTTGATGCGTAGGTAAGAACGGTTCTTGCTCAACCCGTAGCAGCCACGTAAAACTTGCAACAACAAAATAGAGGACGTCTAACTTGTTTTTGCAGGGCATATTGTGATGTGATATGGTCAAGGCATGATGCTATATTTTATTGTATGAGATGATCATGTTTTGTAACCGAGTTATCGGCTACTGGCAGGAGCCATATGGTTGTCTCTTTATTGTATGCAATGCAATCGCCCTGTAATGCTTTACTTTATCACTAAGCGGTAGCGATAGTCGTAGAAGCAATAGTTGGTGAGACGACAACGATGCTACGATGGTGATCAAGGTGTCGCGCCGGTGACGATGGTGATCATGACGGTGCTTCGGAGATGGAGATCACAAGCACAAGACGATGATGGCCATATCATATCACTTATATTGATTGCATGTGATGTTTATCCTTTATGCATCTTATTTTGCTTTGATTGACGGTAGCATTATAAGATGATCTCTCACTAAATTTCAAGATAAAAATGTTCTCCCTGAGTATGCACCGTTGCTAAAGTTCGTCGTGCCGAGACACCACGTGATGATCGGGTGTGATAAGCTCTACATCCATCTACAACGGGTGCAAGCCAGTTTTGCACACGCAGAATACTCAGGTTAAACTTGACGAGGCTAGCATATGCAGATATGGCCTCGGAACACTGAGACCGAAAGGTCGAGCGTGAATCTTATAGAAGATATGATCAACATAGTGATGTTCACCATTGAAAACTACTCCATCTAACGTGATGATCGGACATGGTTTAGTTGATTTGGATCACGTGACCGCTTAGATGATTAGAGGGATGTCTATCTAAGTGGGAGTTCTTAAAGTAATTTGATTAATTGAACTTAAATTTATCATGAACTTAGTTCCTGATAGTATTTTGCTTGTCTATGTTGATTGTAGATAGATGGCCCGTGCTGTTGTTCCGTTGAATTTTAATGTGTTCCTTGAGAAAGCAAAGTTGAAAGATGATGGTAGCAATTACACGGACTGGGTCCGTAACTTGAGGATTATCCTCATTGCTGCACAGAAGAATTACGTCCTGGAAGCACCGCTGGGTGCCAGGCCTGCTGCAGATGCAACTGACGACGTTAAGAACGTCTGGCAGAGCAAAGCTGATGACTACTCAATAGTTCAGTGTGCCATGCTTTACGGCTTAGAACCGGGACTTCAACAACGTTTTGAACGTCATGGAGCATATGAGATGTTCCAGGAGTTGAAGTTAATATTTCAAGCAAATGCCCGGATTGAGAGATATGAAGTCTCCAATAAGTTCTACAGCTGCAAGATGGAGGAGAATAGTTCTGTCAGTGAACATATACTCAAAATGTCTGGGTATAACAATCACTTGATTCAACTGGGAGTTAATCTTCCGGATGATAGTGTCATTGACAAAATTCTTCAATCACTGCCACCAAGCTACAAGAGCTTCGTGATGAACTATAATATGCAAGGGATGGATAAGACAATTCCCAAGCTCTTCGCAATGCTAAAGTCTGCGGAGGTAGAAATCAAAAAGGAGCATCAAGTGTTGATGGTCAACAAGACCACCAGTTTCAAGAAAAAGGGCAAAGGGAAGAAGAAGGGGAACTTCAAGAAGAACAACAAACAAGTTGCTGCTCAAGAGAAGAAACCCAAGTCTGGAGCTAAGCCTGAGACTGAGTGCTTCTACTGCAAGCAGACTGGACACTGGAAGCGAAACTGCCCAAGTATTTGGCGGATAAGAAGGATGGCAAGGTGAACAAAGGTATATGTGATATACATGTTATTGATGTGTACCTTACTAGAGCTCGCAGTAGCACCTGGGTATTTGATACTAGTTCTGTTGCTAATATTTGCAACTCGAAACAGGGACTACGGATTAAGCGAAGACTGGCTAAGGACGAGGTGACGATGCACGTGGGAAATGGTTCCAAAGTTGATGTGATCGCCGTCGGCACGCTACCTCTACATCTACCTTCGGGATTAGTTTTAGACCTGAATAATTGTTATTTGGTGCCAGCGTTGAGCATGAACATTATATCTGGATCTTGTTTGATGCGAGACGGTTATTCATTTAAATGTGAGAATAATGGTTGTTCTATTTATATGAGTAATATCTTTTATGGTCATGCACCCTTGAAGAGTGGTCTATTTTTGTTGAATCTCGAAAGTAGTGATACACATATTCATAATGTTGAAGCCAAAAGATGCAGAGTTGATAATGATAGTGCAACTTATTTGTGGCACTGCCGTTTGGGTCATATTGGTGTAAAGCGCATGAAGAAACTCCATACTGATGGACTTTTGGAATCACTTGATTATGAATCACTTGGTACTTGCGAACCATGCCTCATGGGCAAGATGACTAAAACGCCGTTCTCCGGAACTATGGAGCGAGCAACTGATTTGTTGGAGATCATACATACTGATGTATGGGGTCCAATGAATGTTGAGGCTCGCGGCGGGTATCGTTATTTTCTCACCTTCACAGATGATTTGAGCAGATATGGGTATATGTACTTAATGAAACATAAGTCTGAAACATTTGAAAAGTTTAAAGAATTTCAGAGTGAAGTAGAAAATCATCGTACCAAGAAAATAAAGTATCTACGATCTGATCGTGGAGGAGAATATTTGAGTTACGAGTTTGGTCTACATTTGAAACAATGCGGAATAGTTTTGCAACTCACGTCACCCGGAACACCACAGCGTAATGGTGTGTCCGAACGTCGTAATCGTACTTTACTAGATATGGTGCGATCTATGATGTCTCTTACTGATTTACCGCTATCGTTTTGGGGTTATCCTTTAGAGACGGCTGCATTCACGTTAAATAGGGCACCATCGAAATCCGTTGAGACGACGCCTTATGAACTGTGGTTTGGCAAGAAACCAAAGTTATCGTTTCTTAAAGTTTGGGGCCGCGATGCTTATGTGAAAAAACTTCAACCTGATAAGCTCAAACCCAAATCGGAGAAATGTGTCTTCATAGGATACCCAAAGGAAACTGTTGGGTACACCTTCTATCACAGATCCGAAGGCAAGACATTCATTGCCAAGAATGGATCCTTTCTAGAGAAGGAGTTTCTCTCGAAAGAAGTGAGAGGGAGGAAAGTAGAACTTGATGAGGTAACTGTACCTGCTCCCTTATTGGAAAGTAGTTCATCACAGAAACCGGTTCCTGTGACACCTACACCAATTAGTGAGGAAGCTAATGATATCGATCATGAAACTTCAGATCAAGTTACTACTGAGCCTCGTAGGTCAACCAGAGTAAGATCCGCACCAGAGTGGTACGGTAATCCTATTCTGGAGGTCATGTTACTTGATCAAGGTGAGCCTATGAACTATGAAGAAGCGATGGTGAGCCCAGATTCCGCAAAATGGCTTGAGGCCATGAAATCTGAGATGGGATCCATGTATGAGAACAAAGTGTGGACTTTGGTTGACTTGCCCGATGATCGTCAAGCCATTGAGAATAAATGGATCTTCAAGAAGAAGACTGACGCTGACGGTAATGTTACTGTCTATAAAGCTCGACTTGTTGCAAAAGGTTTTCGACAAGTTCAAGGGATTGACTACGATGAGACTTTCTCACCCGTAGCGATGCTTAAGTCTGTCCGAATCATGTTAGCAATTGCTGCATTTTATGATTATGAAATTTGGCAAATGGATGTCAAAACTGCATTCCTGAATGGATTTTTGGAAGAAGAGTTGTATATGATGCAACCAGAAGGTTTTGTCGATCCAAAGGGAGCTAACAAAGTGTGCAAGCTCCAGCGATCCATTTATGGACTGGTGCAAGCCTCTCGGAGTTGGAATAAACGTTTTGATAGTGTGATCAAAGCATATGGTTTTATACAGACTTTTGGAGAAGCCTGTATTTACAAGAAAGTGAGTGGGAGCTCTGTAGCATTTCTGATATTATATGTGGATGACATATTGCTGATTGGAAATGATATAGAATTTCTGGATAGCATAAAAGGATACTTGAATAAAAGTTTTTCAATGAAAGACCTCGGTGAAGTTGCTTACATATTAGGCATCAAGATCTATAGAGATAGACCAAGACGCTTGATAGGACTATCACAAAGAACATACCTTGACAAAGTTTTGAAGAAGTTTAAAATGGATCAAGCAAACAAAGGGTTCTTGCCTGTGTTACAAGGTGTGAAGTTGAGTCAGACTCAATGCCCGACCACTGCAGAAGATAGAGAGAAAATGAAAAATGTTCCCTATGCTTCAGCCATAGGCTCTATCATCTATGCAATGCTGTGTACCAGACCTGATGTGTGTCTTGCTATTATCCTAGCAGGGAGGTACCAAAGTAATCGAGGAGTGGATCACTGGACAACGGTCAAGAACATCCTAAAATACCTGAAAAGGACTAAGGATATGTTTCTCGTTTATGGAGGTGACAAAGAGCTAGTCGTAAATGGTTACGTCGATGCAAGCTTTGACACTGATCCGGACGATTCTAAATCGCAAACCGGATACGTGTTTACATTAAACGGTGGAGCTGTCAATTGGTGCAGTTCTAAACAAAGCATCGTGGCGGGATCTACGTGTGAAGCGGAGTACATAGCTGCTTCAGAAGCAGCAAATGGTGGAGTCTGGATGAAGGAGTTCATATCCGATCTAGGTGTCATACCTAGTGCATCGGGTCCAATGAAAATCTTTTGTGACAATACTGGTGCAATTGCCTTGGCAAAGGAATCCAGATTTCACAAGAGAACCAAGCACATCAAGAGACGCTTCAATTCCATCCGGGACCAAGTCCAGGTGGGAGACATAGAGATTTGCAAGATACATACGGATCTGAATGTTGCAGGTCCGTTGACTAAGCCTCTTCCACGAGCAAAACATGATCAGCACCAAAACTCCATGGGTGTTAGAATCATTACTGTGTAATCTAGATTATTGACTCTAGTGCAAGTGGGAGACTGAAGGAAATATGCCCTAGAGGCAATAATAAAATTATTATTTATTTCCTCATCTCATGATAAATGTTTATTATTCATGCTAGAATTGTATTAACCGGAAACATAATACATGTGTGAATACATAGACAAACATAGTGTCACTAGTATGCCTCTACTTGACTAGCTCGTTAATCGAAGATGGTTAAGTTTCCTAGCCATGGACATGAGTTGTCATTTGATTAATGGGATCACATCATTAGGAGAATGATGTGATTGACTTGACCCATTCCGTTAGCTTAGCACTTGATCGTTTACTATGTTGCTATTGCTTTCTTCATGACTTATACATGTTCCTATGACTATGAGATTATGCAACTCCCGTTTATCGAAGGAACACTTTGTGTGCTACCAAACGTCACAACGTAACTGGGTGATTATAAAGGTGCTCTAAAGGTGTCTCCGAAGGTACTTGTTGGGTTGGCGTATTTCGAGATTAGGATTTGTCACTCCGATTGTCGGACAGGTATCTCTGGGCCCTCTCGGTAATGCACATCACTATAAGCCTTGCAAGCATTGTGACTAATGAGTTAGTTGCGATATGATGTATTACGGAACGACTAAAGAGACTTGCCGGTAACGAGATTGAACTAGGTATTGAGATACCGACGATCGAATCTCGGGCAAGTAACATACCGATGACAAAGGGAACAACGTATGTTGTTATGCGGTTTGACCGATAAAGATCTTCGTAGAATATGTAGGAGCCAATATGAGCATCCAGGTTCCACTATTGGTTATTGACCGGAGACGTGTCTCGGTCATGGCTACATAGTTCTCGAACCCGTAGGGTCCGCACGCTTAAAGTTAGATGACGATCGGTATTATGAGTTTTGTGTTTTGATGTACCGAAGGTAGTTCGGAGTCCCGGATGTGATCACGGACATGACAAGGAGTCTCGAAATGGTCAAGACGTTAAGATTGATATATTGGAATGTTATATTCGGACACCGGATGAGTTCCGGGGGTTATCGGATAAATACCGGAGAAACCGGGAGGTTACTGGAACCTCCCAGGGGGTTATTGGGCCCCATGGGCCCAAGTGGTGGAAGAGGAGAGGCGGCCAGCTAGGGGCGCGCGGCCCCCCTAGCCCAAACCGAATTGGACTAGGGGGCCGGCCCCCCTTTCCTTCTTCTTCTCCTCCCCTTCCTTCCCCTCTCCTACTTGGACTAGGAAAGAGGGGGGAATCCTACTTGGAGTAGGATTGCCCCCCTTGGGCGCGCCTCCTCCCCTTGGCTGGCCCTCTCCTCCTCCTCCCTTGCTCCTTTATATACGGGGGCAGGGGGGCACTCCATAGACACAACAATTGATCTCTTAGCCGTGTGCGGTGCCCCCCTCCACCATATTCTACCTCGATAATATCGTAGCGGTGCTTAGGCGAAGCCCTGCGTCGGTAGCATCATCATCACCGTCACCACACCGTCGTGCTGATGGAACTCTCCCTCAAAGCTCGGCTGGATCGGAGTTCGTGGGACGTCATCGAGCTGAACGTGTGCTGAACTCGGAGGTGCCGTGCGTTCAGTACTTGGATCGGTCGGATCGTGAAGACGTACGACTACATCAACCGCGTTGTCATAACGCTTCCGCTTTCGGTCTACGAGGGTACGTGGACACGCTCTCCCCTCTCGTCGCTATGCATCACCATGATCTTGCGTGTGCGTAGGATTTTTTTTGAAATTACTACGTTCCCCAACAGTAACAACAGAAGGTAAGCATGTACAAAGCATCCCAAAAAAAAGTTTAGAAAATGTAACATGGCAATTATACGGAAAAAATGTGCTTCCTACAAATCATGCTAAGCATTAGACAATTTGTAATAATCACATGGTGTTAAGGGGAATTTTTTTCTCTAGAGCAAGGGAATCTTTGAAATTGTTTGTAGTGATCCTAAACTAGATTTACCAAAAAAAATGTTTCATAAGATAATGGAAAAAAGATTAAAGTTTTTTAAGTAGTCACCAATAAAAAAATTGCCCTAGGATGTTCAAAATAGTTTTACATGCCATAGAAAATGGACAATTACATATTTATCCCTAGTTGGTTCCTACCCACGGATTTTGCCTTTACTTTTCAAGCTTACTCAGTTTTGCCTTTTTTTTCTCCGAGGTCACTGAATGCCCTTCTACCAAGATTCCGTCCAGTCAAACGTGTTTGACCGCTACTTTGGACGAAACTACCCATGGGGAGAAATAAAATAAAAGAAAAAATGTGTGGCACAAAGGCTATGTCACTTACACATGGACCCAACTATGAAAACGGAAAAAAGGATGCTCATAATTGAAGAACGTTCGTCATGGAAGGTGGCACATGCGAATGTTTTAGGTGGCATTTTTAGTTTTGAGGGGTGGCAGTTTCTTCAAAGCGACATAACAGTTTCTTAAGAGAAGACATTTTTCGTTTAAAAACTATCATCATTTGATTTTTCTTTACAACTAAATCTATCAACAAATAGCGTTCGCTTGTCACCCCTCTCCCAGTGAACTTCAGTTGCGTAACACTACCAAAAAAATAGCCTACTCCTTGACGTGTGGAAACATAAATTAATCAACGGTTAATTATTATGTAGGGCCCACCCACCAGTGACACACCCTAACCTAATTATCCTAAACTAATGATGCCACATCGGTTCACAAGTGATTAACTGTCGGCGACCTAGAAACGCGACGGTGTCCGCAAGAAGTTGCGGGAGAGGTATCGGGTGTGGGGGGGGTGTGGGGGGGAGCTCTCATTCGC
This sequence comes from Triticum aestivum, assembly GCF_018294505.1. Taxonomy (NCBI): domain Eukaryota; kingdom Viridiplantae; phylum Streptophyta; class Magnoliopsida; order Poales; family Poaceae; genus Triticum; species Triticum aestivum. Next base: position 479,311,630 of record NC_057799.1, read on the forward strand.
GCACGTCTTCTGGACAAGGCGGAAGTTCAAGCAGTGGCCGGAGCTCGACGGGAGAGAGCTCGTGCCGGTGGCGCACACACGACTTCAATGACGTCAGTGCTACAGTGCACGGGAGCATGATTTGAGGGGCGCTAAGGCCTCCTTGGGTCTCATTAGGCACGAGGGACTACTGTTCTATGACTTGTTCTAGCTCTAGCGACGACGGCATGGCCAGTGTAGAATATCTCACGGGCCTTGTGGAGAAAGCTAGATAGGGGACATAATGGACGGCAAGTACTCCCTCCGTTTCAAAATAGATGACCCAACTTTGTACTAACTTTAGTATAAAGTTAGTACTAGGTTGAGTCATCTATTTTGGAACGGAGGGAGTATTTCTTGAACATGGGCTCACTTCGAATCCACGAAGAAGCTCAACGGGCTCAGTATGCAAGTATGGTAGCGAATCCATGATTGCATTCATTGGCTCCCAAGGTTGAGGATGACAGCAATGGCGATGTTGTAGGGCATCCCTGCTCGAGTTCTTAGGTATAGACGTATAGGGAGAGGATTATGATCTAATGGGCATGTCTTTGAGGAGATAAAATGGTTGTGGACATGACGACGGAGAGCGGCGGTGATTGTCTCCCTCGGGCAAGCTCAAATCCAAGTGAGAGCAAAGGGAGAAGAACGAGAGAGGGGGCGGGGGTAATGGCGCAGGGGCGACGTGTCGGGATTATCCGCGTCTTGGTGATGCATCAGGAAGGCGGGAGGTGGCATGGAAGCGGCGGCGCGCGGCATCCATGCACTCTATATGTCCTCCTTCGCGAGGAAGGAGACGACTGGGAGTTGGGCCGGGGCCGGTTGTAGTGTCGACCTCTTTCTCTTACTCCCGTAAAGAAATATAAGAGCATTTACATCATTACGTTTTAGTGATCTAAATGCTTTTATATTTCTTTATGGGTTGAGTATTTTTTTCTTATATTTTTTTTTCTCACGGGTAGTTTGCTCCAAAGTAGCGGTTAACCACATTTGACTGGATGAAATCCTGACGGAAGGGCATTCGGATGACTCGGAGAAAAAAAAATTAAGGGCAAAACCCTTGGGTAGGAACCACTAAGAAAAAAAATGTAATTGTTCCTATAAAAGAAGAATTTACCATATTTTTTTAATTTTAATTTATCATGGTCCAAAATTATTTTCCAAAAATAATTTAACATGTACGTACAAATAAATTTTCCTTCGTGTGCAATTAATTTGCCATAGTCCAAAAATTAAATTTGCCATTATAGAGTACAAAAAAATTACCATGGATTTTAAAAAATAAATTGCCATGGTGTGTACAATAAATTTGCCACGGTCCAAAAAGTAAAAAGTGCATGCGCAGGAAGAAAAAATGGCATGCTACTGTATGGAAAAATATGCATAAATAAAATTGCCATGGTCCATGGCAACTATGAGAGAAAAGGTTGTTATAGTTCATGGCAAACTTGAAAAAGGTTTATACTTGTGAGAAGAAAGAAATTACAAAAAATAGAACAATATTTTCATAAAAAAGTTGACCTAGAAAGTAGAATTTTTTGTTTGTAAAGCAACATTGCAAATGTATGGGTAAAAAAGAAAATGTAAAATGTTTACATGGAAAATTTAGGAAAAAGTTATATTTTGGAAAACCTAAACTAATATCATGACAAATTAGATATGTAGATCATGGCAAAGTGTGTAGAAAAAACCACTTGCACCATGGCAGTTATACATATCATGGCGACAAGTAATACCTATATCATGGCAAATGTTGTTTTCATGGCTAATTTGAAGAAAGAGTCGTCGTATTGGCAAAAAAGAAGCTAACTAGCCACCAAATTAGAAAAATGTATTTTCTAATACAATAAATATCATGGCAATTTAGCTCTGTAGATCATGGCAAATTTGGAGTACTTATATCATGGCAATTATATGCATCATGGCAAAAATACTACCTATTATCATGGCAATTATATGTATCATGGCAAAAATACTACCTATTATCATGGCAAAATGTTGTTTGTGTGGCTAATTTCAAGAAAAAACATGGTATTGGCAAAATAGTTAAACTGCCCTAGCAAAATTTAAATTTACTTTTGTAAAAACTAAATAAATCATGGCAAATTAGCTCTATATACCATGGAAAATGAAGAGAAAAACCTACCTATATGATGACAACTATCCAGGATCTAAAAGAAGCTGGCTTTCTTTGCTACTTCAACAGTAATTCAGGTTTTGCCTCAGTTTGGCACCAGACAATTGTAGGATCTAGGTGCTCAGTTCAACATCGGTTTGAGGGCAGGTCTGACTTTAAGAGGGTGAGAATGTCATGTCTCGGACCCTCCTTATATTTGTTCAACTCTTTACGCTTTTTTAGTCTAAACACACTTCTCTTTATTGATCATAAGCACGAACTATTGGAATACAAGTTAGGTCCGGAGGATTAAGGAGCCACACATGGCGTCCTAAAGACAGTCCTAAAGCATGTTTAGCGAGGATATGTGCCTCAATATTTGTCTCACGTCCTTCGAAGATGAAGGAACAACATCACTAGAATTTCTTTGATGATGCTTGTGTACATGCCACCTGTACCTTTCTGGATACATTGAGGCTCCTGTCTCCTGAAGCCCTGCCAATGAGAGCAAAAGCATATAAGTGTTCGCTGTTTGGTCATTCAGACCATGGAGACTATCTTCTTGCGAGTTAGTTTGGTTATTTCATCTATAGATAACAGTTGCAGTCTTGGCGTATTTAATTAACCCAGTTTCCACCACGGCTCAGGATTCGCAGCCTATTTCAGTCCTCAGCTCCAAAAGCTGAAAAGGTAAGCAACACAACAATCTTAATGCACTCCATGTCATAAATTTGCCTCTGCTTAGAAAAAGGATGCACTGCAAAACAATTACCACCCCAAAAAACTGACACCATTAATGCAAAATGATCCAATGATTCCTACTGCCTGAAAATGATCTATCTCCGGTCACAGCCAGTTAGATACATAGACATCATAAAAAAATGATTTGTGCGGTTAATATTGCAAAAGGTGTACTGGGTGAGATCACTATCGTGTTGACATCCAATCCATGTGGCACAACGATTTAGTTATAAAATAATATTTTCATATGGCGCAAGCCCTTCACTGTCAACTTATTTTTGGACTATTGACATTAATTACTATGCTAGTGTTGTTCCTAACAAAAATACAGGTCCAGAGTATTCAAACTTCTATCCCTGCTTGGGTGGATAGTCTAAACAGGACAATGTCAATCTCATAAATCCATTTCTCTATTCACCAAATGTTCATTGGAGATAACAGCTGTAGAAGGGAAACTCACATATCTAGGGAGCAAGTGCAGTTTACTGCCTTTGATGAATATATACTTGAACGTAATCTATTTTGCAGGAAGAGCACATCTGTTCTAAATAGGAAATATGCCCATTTCATAAGTAGTGATGGTGTAGCACATATAACATTGGTGATATACAACCTCATAACTTCACAGCCTACAAGACTGGGATGTGTATAGACAACTAAACCAGATATACGTCACGAACTTAAATTCAATCCAAGTAAGATGTGCAGAGAGTTTTAGGTGCACGAACTTGGCCATCCTCATAATTCATATGATCCCATGTTTCAGGCGCTTTAACTTGAGACGTCTTATCCCAGTAGTCAAGTAGAGACTTGTATGTTACCATGTTGGTTGTTGGCTGTAAAAAGCAAAAGCAGCTGCATGTAGTCAAGAGTATTAGGACAAAATCCTTATGAACGTGATATCTTGGTACTACTGAATTTCTATAAACAGTAACCATAACTTGCATCGAGTAGGCAAGTAGAGGCATTAGATCACCCTTGTTGTAAAGAGCGAAAGTAGGTGCATTCAGCAACGTATTAGGATAAATTATTATGAACAGGATATCGTAATGAATGCATCAATCCGTCAATAACTTGTTACTATCAAAATCATCAATTTGATCAGTTCATTTTGTAACGAGGAAAATATAATTGCATGTATAATAAAATGAAAATGGTAGAATGGGCATGTCCAGCTCGCTAAGCCACAACAACTTAAAGTGGAAATCAGGAAGATATATCCTTCAATATCTGTTGTGAGGACTCGCTTCCATGGTGGTCACAATAAAGTAATCTTACTGCCTTTAGCAAACATGCAGACATGAAGCATGCCACGACAACTATCATCGGATTCAAGGGCCACTATTTTTACTGAAACGTGTCTATTATAACCAGAAGGGCCCAAAAGTTACTTAATAGCTTGAAAAAGTATGTGTCATTGACAGTACTCCGTAAGCATGCATTTAACACGCATAATCAGCAAGTATTGCAGATTACTCAGCAAGTCAGCATGCATTTTAAACTTTGGGGGCGGAGAGTGGCAACCTGGTCCGGCAAGCCTCGATGTTGTGACCTTGGGCGGTCAGCTAGGTTGTCCACTCAGGCCACCAGATTTCATAGTATAATTTGCTGCAAATTCATAAGCTAAACATAAGCAGGTTTTAAGATCCGAACAAAGAAATAAACTCGACTCGTCAACCTGATGAAATAGCCACTGGTAGAAGTAGTATTGAATTCACCAAACCCTTGTTGTAAAGAGTGGGAGTAGGTGCATTCAGCCTAGCGTATTAGGACAAAATTATTATGAACAGGATATCGCAGTGAATGATTTTGTAAATAGTAACTATGTCATGCATCCATCATACTCAATTTCGGAAAGAACCAACGACAAGCTCTCAAAGAGTACTCACTCTGCCACCATCAGAAGCATAACAGAAACTAACTATGGCATACAACTCAGAAGCATAACAGAAAATAACAAAGGAGGATATATGATGATTCCACCTTGGACAAACAGCAATACTGGTGGTTGGGAGCTCGCCCCCAAAGCAGCCACCATCTGGTATACGGCGCCCGCTGTTGGAGACCACTCACCTCACTGTCCGGGATGAGCTGAAGACGTTGCGGAGGCCGGCGCCCTCGGGGTGGGCGGAGATGCCGAAGAGCGCCACGCTGGGGAGGGGAACCTCGCGCAGTCACCGGCGGTTGACGCGGCGGAAGGGCCGAGGGCGCCGGAGACGGCGGCGCGAGGTAGGTAGCTAGCTAGGGTTTGGAGCGAGCGAGTGGCGACGGTTAGGTCGGACCCGGAGGATTGCGATTCCGGTTTGGTCGCTCCCGGTCACGGGCCCACGTCTCGGTCACTGACTAAACACAACGGGATGGGGCCGACACTCCGGCTGCTGCTCGGCCCGCGCAGCCGCTGCTGCCTGCCACGGCCGTCGCCGGAGCCCGGAGAGACGAGCGCCCCACCTCTCATCTCATCTCAGAAAAGAAAAAAAAAGATTGGCGTAGCAACCAAAAAGAAAATTGATAGAAGGAAAAAAACTGTAGACTGGGCCGCACTGGGTCGAGCCCATAGGCTCCACAATAGAAAGATAGAGAGAGAGCCCATTGCTTTCCTGTTAAATTCCGTTGCTCTTCTTCATCGTCTCCCGCCCCCGCTCCCTTTTCCTCCCCGTCTCTGCAACATCCAGCAGCCCTCCTCCTCGTACTCCTCCTCTTCGCTCCGATCGTGCCAGTTTCCCGTTTCGCGCTTCGCAATGGCTGATCGGGAGACTCAGGGGAGTCCGACCACCACCTGGGTGGAGAGGTTTCGCCTGTTCTTGGGCCGCCTGACCAAGAACCGGCGAGGCGCCAAGGTAGGGCACGCCGGCCCCGGTGAGCCCACGCTCGTCCCTCCGCCGCCCCCGCGCACGACACCGAGCTCGTGGACGCCGTCGCCGGCGACGAGGCCAAGGCCGACGCCAACGAAGGGCGCCGACGCCGCAGGGGCAAGAAAAAGAACAAGAAACAGAACGCAGGCGCCATCAATTCACCGGAGCTGAAGCAAGAGGGGCTGGAAGATCCCGCCTCCGAGGACAGCACGTTCGAGACGCTCGCCCCTCCAGTCATCATCATCGCCGCCGCCCAGGAGATCCCCGCGGTCGTGCCCGCCGTCGTCGTCGAGGAGGCCCGAAGGAGCTAGGCCAAGAACCAGGCCCAAGGGACGCTCAAGCAGGAAGATGCGCTGGGCGAGCGCGAGTCGTTGGCCCCTCCGGTCACCATCGCCGCCACCCAGGACCAGGAGCTCCCCACCGCCGAGACCGACACGGAAGGTTGGCAGGTAGTAGCACGCAAGAAGCGGCATGGCGGACGGGACGAGCGTCCTGCCCAAGGACTCGCCCCTACCGCCCAGCACAGGCATGACCCCAAGAAGCAGCCGCCGCGCTGGAGCTGGACGGCAGGCCCTTCTCGCCCGACGCCTCAGCATCATGCTCCAGCGTACCCTGCGTCGACTCGTTCCAAGCCGACTCTGCCGCGAATCGCTGCCCGGGTACGATCTCTTGATCCTGCTCCTGTTCAATCTTCAGTAAGCAGCTGTATCCTGTATGCATATCGGTTCAGAAACTTCACTTCAGGTTTCAGTTGATGTTTCGTCAGACATTTTGTTAGTGATTGTTCAGAAACTTCACTTCACATATTTTTTATGCCAATTGAAAAGAAAATGCTTATGTTGATCCCCTTAACATCAACATCAACTTATGTTATCAATTTATGGTCATAAGCTACTCGTCTTTCTGCTTAACATCAATATGATGTTCTGTTCAACAGCAGCCGCGCTGGACGCCTTCTCGTCAGACGCCTCAGCGTCACGATCGTCGATCTCCTCCGTGCCCTGCCGCTGCTTCGGCTCCTTCCAATTCCAAGTCCACTCCTCCGCGAATTACTGCCCAGGTACAATCGTTGATCCTTCGATCTTCACTAATCTGTATGCATATGGGTTCAGAGAATTCACTTTCAGGTTTCAATGTGGTGTTTCGTTAGTGCATGGCTCAGTTGACTTCTGATATTGTGTTAGTGCAATTCAATATAATTTCTGTTCAAGCATACCAGCAAATGCACTCACTTTTGGTTTGCTTTCCTAAAGCTTCTGACTTTTCTTCTGATATCACCTAACCAAGTGAAAATGGAGCTCTCCAAAGCTCTCTGTACCTCCAAATTAACTTCAGGTTTCAATGTGGTGTTTGGTTAGTCGCACAATTAACTTCAGATATTGTGTTGGTGCAGTTCAATGTGATTTCTGTTCAAAGCATACAAGCAAATGCACACACTTTTGGTGTGTTTTCCTAAGCTGCTGACTTTTCTTTTGATATTACCTGACCAAGTGAAAATGGTCCTCTCCAAAGTCGTCTGTACCTTATGCTCAATTCCACAACATTGTCTGTAGACAAAGCTAGTCATGTTTTATCATTCTCTATTTCTGCTTAACATCAACTAGTATGCTCCTAATGTTGTACAAGCATACAAGTACAAGCTTAAGGTGCAATTCAGTATGATGTTCTGTTCAAGCATACAAGCAAATGCACACGCTTTTGGCTTATTTTCCTAAGCTGCTGGGTTTTCTTTTGATACTACTGCTATAATGGCCTGCACCAGTTAGTTGCCCCTGTAGTAAAATATTTTAATCAATATTTCGAGTCAAAATGTTGTGCATATATGATTAATTAATTATGGTAGCACGTACAAATTGAATGTTTCTTGAGTGCGGGCTGGAGTGGTAGAGAGCCGTGCAAGTACTGAATCAAATGATAATTTTGTAGCATGGTAAAAGAGAAGAAGATGATGATGATTTGGGTATCAAGAGGATGGACGAGGAGGAGGACAGTGAAAGAGAAGAAGAAACAGATGATGAGGAGTATAATGGAAGAGAAGAAGACGATGAGATGCATCTCAGCTACTGGATTAAAAATAAGGAGATCAAGAGTAAGGATAAAAGTAAAACTTTGTGCCTAATTTGCTACATGGAGCGGAGGGACCCGGTTACTGAAATTGCCAACAAAGAGATTGAGGTCCCTTTCTCTATCTGTTCTGTCTTATCATCTATGAATTACCAATATCATATTGTCAGATATATCTAATCACCAAAATATGTTTATCTTCCCTTTAGATCGAGCGTCATCTCAGAAAAGTTCACAAGATGCAGAAGAGGAAAGGTTATCGGTGCCAAAGTAAAGGTTGTTGGGTGAGAGCTAGAAACAGAAGAGATATTGGCAGGCACCAATTTCTATGCCACAATCTATAGAGATTCTTGAGCTGTTCTTCAATCAGTTTGGACAGGAGTATCAGCCATGACAATACTCTCAAATCTTACCATGAATTCTGGTTGATTGTAGCAGGTTAATGAAGCACTGCAGTACTAATTAGTTGGCTTGGGTAGTAAACTCATTGATGTACTATGACTTTTGGGTTGTGCTTTGAATCTGGTATAGTGCCAAAACAGGGAATATGTTCTGTTCTAGATCATGCATCTATACTTCTTACATGAAAACAGAAACTCTCAGTTTTTAGGGCGTGAGAGCGAGGTGACAAAAAGAGAATACAAACCGGTTAAGGCTTCTGACTCTTTGTGCGTGAAAACAGAGAATCTCAGGTTTACAGTGTGAGAGGGACATGACGAAATCAGAATACAAATTTTCTACAAGTACTAGTTCTTGTAATTTAATTTCCTTCATGCGAATTGTGCGGTCGACATATCGCCCGGCAGCTCTTCCTTGCGCCATCTTTTGAAGGTCGCCAACAACATAGCATCCATCTATCTATGCAGAGAAGCACATGAAACAGAAAGAACACCGTTAGCTTCAACAGCACCAAAAAGCTGTGGGATTGGTTAGAAGTATCGATCACCACCACCCAAAAAACAATAACAGATAACAGATAACTCTGCCCAGACCTTTAGTGATCACTGAAGACAACCTGCTTATAGAATTGCAGTACAGCTGAAACTGGTATCTCAAGATGATACCACTGGTTTTAAACTCAAGTAGAACAGTCAGCTTAGAGCATAGCGGAATTATAGTTATCAATTATAAATCTAGCTAGGATAATGCCTTCGCAAATTTGTTCCTCCAATGTATGTATACCTTGAGCTAAATTCTTGAAAGAACTTGGGAAAATCATATGCATGTTGCAGAAATCATTTAACATGCCCGAAATCATTCAACATATGTGAAACTTCCAAAGTTTGGGGCATTTGCACATGTGACACATGAGATTGGCTCTGCATAGGTCATCCAGTTTTCATAATGAAGAGTTGAAGACAAAGAGAGGAGCACAAATTGCTAAAACAATGCATAGGCAGATGCGCGCGCGCGCACACACACAGAGAGACACAGAAGGTTCATAATCCACTTTTCGGGAAAAAAAAGAAGGTTCATAATCCATGTTCGAAATTAGAAAAAAAAATTGACAGATCGTATGCATCACAGATATTTGTAAATTATCACACAGAACTTCACAATTTCTTATGGAAACTCCTTCCAAACATTCGGATGTAAACATCCGTGTCGCCAGCGGCCTCGTCTGCCAACCACGTGTCCAGGTGGAGGGGCCACTGTTTGCGTCCTTTTTCCTGTGCACACGCCGCGAAGCCAACTTGCCGGTGCCGCTCGGTCCGTGTTGCACTCTCGCGTGCGTTTCTTCTCCTGGCTATGCCTACTGCTGCTGCTTCCACTGACACTGACTTGTTCTGGCGAGATCCGACTTGTTATTTCTAGTACTACTACCAGCTAGTCGATATAATACTCAACAAAAACTGCTGCTTTTTTAACTCACAAGATACTGTACTAGTAATAGCAGTGTATTTAACAACAGTAAGAGCAATCACAACGCGGTGACCCAAATGGACTGGCATTTTGTTTGCTTTTTGTCTATTTGCGTCGGTCAAGTGGATAGGCGCATCTGTTTTTTGATTTGAGTTGGTCGGCGTGTTCAATGTGTGACAGACCCATATTTTCCCGCATAAATTCTTTTTTCAAAAGCACACGGCCGAAATAAATATAATTAAGCATAAATAGCCAGTCAATCGCTAGCCAAAGTCCATTTAAACATTAATTAAACGTTAAAAAAGCCCACACCTGCACGCTACCCTAGGCCTCGCCGTTGCCCTTGCCCTTGTCGGCGCCGGTGAGGTCAATGAAGGTGGGCGGCGGCCCAGCCCACCCGAACGCACTCTGCCACGCCGTCAAGGCAGCCCCCTCCGGCGTTTGTTGCGGCGCGGAGGGCGCGCTCCTTCTCCTCCTCCTCCTCGCGCGCCCACAACATCTGCTGCTCGCCATCGGCCTGCTCCTTCGCGAGCCAGTGCTCGTTCCAGCGCTCCAGGTGGGCCGCCTCCTCCTCCGGCGTCGCGACATGGTGGACGGGAGGCACACGAACCCACTCGTAGAGCCCGTCGATCCATGTGTAAGACTCCTCGGGCCAAGCGGGTGATGGTGACGACCGGTTGTGCGTGGGCGTGGGCTCAAGGACAGGCGGCGAGGAGAGGGGGAGGCGTAGATGGGGACACAAGGCTGCGAGCATGATGCCACTGATGCTCCAAAGCCTAGATGCCACAAGTCATAATGTCACGCTACAACACCAGCATCACCATTGCAACAAGTCAGGCACGACACCAGAAGGTGTAGTCGTTACAAAGGCCGACCAATGTTGCAACTATTGGACATATGATGTCGCCACACTCGTTGCAGAAGTCGTAGGTACGACGCTGCAAAGTCGGGGCGCCATGCATCGGACGTTTAATGCTGCAAGTCAGATGCGTGTCGTTGCACAGCCAGTCGTCGTGCTGCAAGGTCGGCCAACGTTGCGGCTACCGGACGTGTGACGTTGCAAGTCCGATGCACAATGTTGCGAAGCCACTTCGCCATGCCGCGGGATGTCGAGCATTGCAACAACTGGATGCTACGGGTCGGCCGCCCGTTGCAAGAAGTCGGTGCGATGTTGCGTCTATTGGACACATCTTTGTGGGGGGTGGACCACCCACCTTTTGCAATTCAGCATGACGCTACGAGGCCGATCAGCATTGCGGCTACTGGGCATGTTACGCTGCAAGTCGGACGCGATGTTGCAAAGCCGGTCATCGTGCTACAAGGCTGGCCAGTGTTGCTACTATCACAAGTGTGACGCGGTAGTCGAGTGCGTGGTGCTGCACAACCATGTGGTCGTGCTTCAAGGCCGACTAGCCCGTGTGGCTACCGAAAACGTGATGCTGGGGTCGGGCACATGTTGTTGCAAGCCAACAAATTCTGCGTTTATCAGACGAGTGATGTTACGCTGCAAGTTGGCCGCCCAATGCTGCAAGCCACGACAATCGTCGACGTTGTGACGCATGCTTCGATGGCCATGAAGACAACATTTCAACAACCAAAACATTGACAACCTTCGATGGCCGTGACGATGCATCGACGGCCACGATGGCGAGGCGTAGATGCTGCTACGGTGTTGACGGTCACAACGATGCTTTGACGGCCATGAAAACATTGCTTCGACAACCACGGTGACAATGTTTCGACGGCCACGATGTCGACAAATGTTGACGCTGCAATGCGTGCTTCAATGGCTACGCTGATGCTTCGACCGCCATGACGATGAGGTGTATGTGCTGCAACTGCGTTGGCGGTTGCCGCGATGCTTCGACAGACACGATCATGAGGCATGTTGTAACAGCGTCGACGGCCACAACTTCGACAACCGATGATGATGTCCAGGCCGTGATGCTCTGGGCCATAGCCCAGCGATGCCGCAAGTAGTGCTGCGACGCAGACGATGATGCTTCAAATAGCGCTGCGAGGCGACCGACCCGACGATGCTGCCGGGGTTGCTACGAGCTCATGAACAGTGTTGTGAGTCCGCCAGCAAATTAAGCTAGAACTGCCGGGCTGGGCGATGTTGCCACAGCGGCGACCGGATGCTAGGAGCGTAGGCGAAGGTGCTACGACGATTCTCAACATCCATGCTTTCAAGCATTCCGCGAGGCTGCGGTGTTTCTCGTCTGCATGGTGTGCGTGCACAGTTGGTAAAGGAGCGGACGTGTGACGCGTACAAGACAAATCGATCAACGGATACACACGTCCCCATCTAACGGCTATGAAGTCGGCTGCAGCCTGGCTCGCTACAGGCGGATGGCGCCTAGCACGCGCCATTTCTTATATTGTTTTTTAGAAAAGAAGGATAACCCCGGCCTCTGCATCTGGGAGATGCATACGCCCACTTTATTGATTATTCTTGAGGACTTTACAAAGTATTATAACAATGTGCCTGAATCCACCATCTTGGCAACATATGCCGTTACTCCTATCCAAAATGATGAAGGGGTGCTAGCTGGGCCACTATCCAGACCACTCACCTAAGCCTAGCATCAAAAGCCGGAAGCAGAAACACATTCGGAAGCCCCAGCCGAGCCACATACCGGGTCTAGGGCACAATCCGGTCAGACGCACTCGTGTGTCGTCGCCGCCATCTTCCACAAGTCCGTCTTCAGATCAAATTGAGGCCTCTACCTTGTCTGACCACTCAGCCATCGACGTCACCACGACACTAGACAGCTTCGTCCTCCTGCGCGAGTCCATCGCCACACATCGGACGCCGAATCTCCACTGCGCCACGCCGCCGAGATACGCCGCCATCAATGAATAGGATGAAGCACCGCTCCGCCGAGACCGGCAGGGCTGCTGATGACCAATCCGCCGCCAAGCAACCAAAGCATCACATCCACCCCAAGCTCACCACGAACGACACCCCCAAGAGGGTGACGACGCCCGGAGCGCCGCTGTCGCTCGATCCGGCAAGGATTTGGGCTTTCGCCCGGCATACGAGCTGGGTGGAAGGAAGAGGGGTAGGAGGCAACCTGGACGACGCCTACAAGAAGGTTACGGCGCCCTCGGGCGTCGCCGCCGTCGTGACCAGCACTGTTGGCCTCGGATTTCTCCGGAGCCACTTCCCACCTCCAGCCGCCAAACAGGTACAACTCCGGCGACAAAGGCCGCCCAAAGCAGGACCATCGGAGGCAGCCCTGGTTGAAGTAGACGGAGGCCTTCAGATCTGGATCGGGCGCCGCCGAGACGCCCGCACCACAGGCGCCACCTGCCGCCGCCTCGCCGCCCCCGCGGCCGAGGAAGAACGGCCAGCACCAACGAGCACCGGTCAAGCCAATGGAGTCTCGCCGGAAGGGCCGCCGCCCCAGATCCAAAGAGCCACGCTCACCCATCTCCGAAGAGACGAGCAGCTCGCGCGAAGCCGGCCGCTCCAGCCACCGCAACTCGCGCCATTTCTTATACGCATGGAAATTCTTTGTAGTGGAACTTTTGAAGTAAAAACCTATAGGGACAAAATAGGTGATGTATGCTGAGACATGAATAGTGAATTTGCTACTCAGTATACCTTGCTTTACTGTAGAAAGTTGTTAGGGTCCAATGATACAACACAGAGAACTTCATACTTATTCATTTTACAATTAAGCAATGCTTTGAACAAACTTTCAGTCAAAATTTTGAAAATATGACTGATATTTGTTCCAAATATTTAGATCGAAAACTTGAAAATCATAGTATAGCTTTGTCTTCAAAACTTGGGTTTTGTACCTATATCACAGGAGATATTAGTGGCTAAAGTTGCATCGCGAAGACCATCTTATTGTCCAAAATGTTTTTTTTTGGTGAACCAGACTGCTGTTGGGGAACGCAGTAATTTCAAAAAAATTCCTACGCACAGGCAAGATCCATCTAGGTGATGCATAGCAACGAGAGGGGAGAGTGTTGTCCACGTACCCTCGTGGACCGAAAGCGGAAGTGTTATGACAACGCGGTTGATGTAGTCATATGTCTTCACGATCCGACCGATCCTAGTACCGAAAGTACGCACCTCCGCGATCTGCACACGTTCAGCTCGATGACGTCCCACGAACTCTAGATCCAGCTGAGGTCGAGGGAGAGTTTCGTCAGCATGACGACGTGATGACGGTGATGATGAAGTTACCGACGCAGGGCTTCGCCTAAGCACTGCAACGATATGACAGAGGTGGAAATATGTGGAGGGGGCACCGCACACGGCTAAACAATCAACTTCTGTGTCTATGGGGTGCCCCCTCCCCCGTATATAAAGAAGTGGAGGAGGGGAGAGCCGGCCCTCTCATGGCGCGCCCAAGGGGGGAGTCCTACTCCCGGTGGGAGTAGGATCCCCCCTTCCCTAGTTGGAATAGGAGAGGAAGGAAGGAGGAGAGAGGGAGAAGGAAAGGGGGGGTCGGCCCCCCTCCCAATTCGGATTGGGCTTGGGGGGGGCCCACCTTGGCCGCCTCCTCCTCTCTCCCACTAAGGCCCAATAAGGCCCATATACTCCCCGGGGGTTCCGGTAACCCTCTGGTACTCCGGTAAATGCCCAAACTCACCCGGAACCATTCCGATGTCCAAACATAGGCTTCCAATATATCGATCTTTATGTCTCGACCATTTCGAGACTCCTCGTCATGTCCGTGATCACATCCGGGACTCCGAACAACCTTCGGTACAACAAAACACATAAACTCATCATACGATCGTCATCGAACGTTAAGCGTGCGGACCCTACGGGTTCGAGAACTATGTAGACATGACCGAGGCTCATCGCCGGTCAATAACCAACAGCGGAACCTAGATGCTCATATTGGTTCCTACATATTCTACGAAGATCTTTATCGGTCAAACCGCATAACAACATGCGTTGTTCCCTTTGTCATATGTATGTTACTTGCCCAAGATTCGATCGTCGGTATCTCAATACCTAGTTCAATCTCGTTACCGGCAAGTCTCTTTACTCGTTCCGTAATGCATCATCCCGTAACTAACTCATTAGTCACATTGCTTGCAAGGCTTATAGTGATGTGCATTACCGAGAGGGCCCAGAGATACCTCTCCGACAATCGGAGTGACAAATCCTAATCTCGATCTATGCCAACTCAACAAACACCATCGGAGACACCTGTAGAGCATCTTTATAATCACCCAGTTACGTTGTGATGTTTGATAGCACACTAAGTGTTCCTCCGGTATTCGGGAGTTGCATAATCTCATAGTCAGAGGAACATGTATAAGTCATGAAGAAAGCAATAGCAATAAAACTTAACGATCAATATGCTAAGCTAACGGATGGGTCTTGTCCATCACATCATTCTCCTAATGATGTGATCCCGTTCATCAAATGACAACACATGTCTATGGTTAGGAAACTTAACCATCTTTGATTAACGAGCTAGTCAAGTAGAGGCATACTAGGGACGCTCTGTTTTGTCTATGTATTCACACATGTACTAAGTTTCCGGTTAATACAATTCTAGCATGAATAATAAACATTTATCAAGATATAAGGAAATATAAATAACAACTTTGTTATTGCCTCTAGGGCATATTTCCTTCAGTCTCCCACTTGCACTAGAGTCAATAATCTAGTTCACATCGCCATGTGTTTTAACACCAATAGTTCACATCGTCATGTGATTTAACACTCTATTGTTCACATCTCCATGTGACCAATACCCAAAGGGTTTACTAGAGTCAATAATCTAGTTCACATCGCCATGTGATTAACACCCAAAGAGTAATAAGGTGTGATCATGTTTTGCTTGTGAGAGAAGTTTAGTCAACGGGTCCGCCACATTCAGATCCGTATGTATTTTGCAAATTTCTATGTCCACAATGCTCTGCACGGAGCTACTCTAGCTAATTGCTCCCACTTTCAATAT
The DNA here is from genome assembly GCF_018294505.1 of Triticum aestivum. Taxonomy (NCBI): domain Eukaryota; kingdom Viridiplantae; phylum Streptophyta; class Magnoliopsida; order Poales; family Poaceae; genus Triticum; species Triticum aestivum. The sequence continues at coordinate 479,327,226 of NC_057799.1, forward strand.
GCATCCAGATTGAGACTTCGAGTCATCCAGATCGGTGTCAAAGCTCGCATCAACGTAACTCTTTACGACGAACTCTTTATCACCTCCATAACCGAGAAATATTTCCTTAGTCCTCTAAGGGTATGCAATAGGTGTTGGGGAACGTAGTAATTTCAAAAGTTTTCTACGCACACGCAAGATCATGGTGATGCATAGCAACGAGAGGGGAGAGTGTCGTCCACGTACCCTCGTAGACCGTAAGCGGAAGCGTTATGACAACGCGGTTGATGTAGTCGTACGTCTTCACGATCCGACCGATCCAAGTACCGAACACACGGCACCTCCGTGTTCAGCACACGTTCAGCTCGGTGACGTCCCACGAACTCACGATCCAGCAGAGCTTCGAGGGAGAGTTCCGTCAGCACGACGGCGTGATGACGGTGATGATGACGCTACCGACGCAGGGCTTTGCCTAAGCACCGCTATGATATGACCGAGGTGGATTATGGTGAAGGGGGCCACCGCACATGGCTAAAAGATCAACCGATCAACTTGTGTGTCTATGGGGTGCCCCCTCCCCCGTATATAAAGGAGTGGAGGAGGGGGAGGGGCCGGCCCTCCTAGGCGCGCCCCAAGGGGAGTCCTACTCCCACCGGGAGTAGGACTCCAACCCTTCCAAGAGTAGGAGTAGGAGAGAGGGAAGGAGAGAGGAGGAAGGAAAGGGGGGCGGCGCCCCACCTCCTTGTCCAATTCGGAGTAGAGGGGGAGGGGCAGACAGCCTGCCCTGGCCGCCCCTCCTCTTCTCCACTAAGGCCCATAGGCCCATTACACTCCCCGGGGGGTTCCGGTAACCCCCCGGTACTCCGGTATTTGTCCGAACTTGCCCGGAACCCTTCCGAAGTCCAAACATAGTCATCCAATATATCGATACTTATTCCTCGACCATTTCGAGACTCATCAAAACACATAAACTCATATTACCGATCGTCACCTAACGTTAAGCGTGCGGACCCTACGGGTTCGAGAACTATGTAGACATGACCGAGACTCGTCTCCGGTCAATAACCAATAGCGGAACATGGATGCTCATATTGGCTCCTACATATTCTACGAAGATCTTTATCGGTCAAACTGCATAACAACATACGTTGTTCCCTTTGTCATCGGTATGTTACTCGCCCGAGATTCGATCGTCGGTATCTCAATACCTAGTTCAATCTCGTTACCGGCAAGTCTCTTTACTCGTTCCGTAATACATCATCCCGCAACTAACTCATTAGTTGTATTGCTTGCAAGGCTTATAGTGATGTGCATTACCGAGAGGGCCGAGAGATACCTCTCCGACAATCGGAGTGACAAATCCTAATCTTGATCTATGCCAACTCAACAAGTACCATCGGAAACACCTGTAGAGCACCTTTATAATCACCCAGTTACGTTTTGACGTTTGATAGCACACAAAGTGTTCCTCCGGTATTCGGGAGTTGCATAATCTCATAGTCATAGGAACATGTGTAAGTCATGAAGAAAGCAATAGCAATATACTAAACGATCGAATGCTAAGCTAACGGAATGGGTCAAGTCAATCACATCATTCTCTAATGATGTGATCCCGTTAATCAAATGACAACTCATGTCTATGGCTAGGAAACTTAACTATCTTTGATTCAACGAGCTAGTCAAGTAGAGGCATACTAGTGACACTCTGTTTGTCTATGTATTCACACATGTACTAAGTTTCCAGTTAATACAATTCTAGCATGAATAATAAAGTTTTTTATCATGATATAAGGAAATATAAATAAAAACTTTATTATTGCCTCTAGGGCATATTTCCTTCAATAGGTCTGGTACACAGCATGGCATACTTTATTGAACCTATGGCTGAGGCATAGGGAATGACTTTCATTCTCTTTCTATTTTCTGCCGTGGTCGGGTTTTGAGTCTTACTCAACTTTACACCTTACAGGCAAGAACTCCTTCTTTGACTGTTCCATTTTGAACTACTTCAAAATCTTGTCAAGTTACGTACTCATTGAAAAAAATCTTATCAAGCATCTTGATCTATCTCTATAGATCTTGATGCCCAATATGTGAGCAGCTTCACCGAGGTCTTTCTTTGAAAAACTCCTTTCAAATACTCCTTTATGCTTTCCAGAAAATTCTACATTATTTCTGATCAACAATATGTCATTCACATATACTTATCAGAAAGGCTGTAGTGCTCCCACTCACTTTCTTGTAAATACAGGCTTCACCGCAAGTCTGTATAAAACTATATGCTTTGATCAACTCATCAAAGCATATATTCCAACTCCGAGATGCTTGCACCAGTCCATAGATGGATCGCTGGAGCTTGCACATTTTGTTAGCACCTTTAGGATTGACAAAACCTTTTGGTTGCATCATATACAACTCTTCTTTGAGATATCCATTAAGGAATGCAGTTTTGACATCCATTTGCCAAATTTCATAAAATGCGGCAATTGCTAACATGATTCGGACAGACTCTAAGCATCGGTACGAGTGAGAAAATCTCATCGTAGACAACACCTTGAACTTGTCGAAAACCTTTTGCGACAATTCGAGCTTTGTAGATAGTAACACTACTATCAGCGTCCGTCTTCCTCTTGAAGATCCATTTATTTTCTATGGCTTGCCAATCATTGGGCAAGTCAACCAAAGTCCATACTTTGTTCTCATACATGGATCCCATCTCAGATTTCATGGCCTCAAGCCATTTCGCGGAATCTGGGCTCATCATCGCTTCCAAATAGTTTGTAGGTTCGTCATGGTCAAGTAACATGACCTCCAGAACAGTATTACCGTACCACTCTGGTGCGGATCTTACTCTGGTTGGCCTACGAGGTTCAGTAGTAACTTGATTTGAAGTTTTATGATCATCATCATTAGCTTCCTCACTAATTGGTGTAGGAGTCACAGGAACTGATTTCTGTGATGAACTACTTTCTAATAAGGGAGCAGGTACAGTTACCTCATCAAGTTCTACTTTCTTCCCACTCACTTCTTTCGAGAGAAACTCCTTCTCCAGAAAGGATCCATTCTTAGCAACAAAGATCTTGCCTTCGGATCTGTGATAGAAGGTGTACCCAACAGTCTCTTTTGGGTATCCTATGAAGACACATTTCTCCTATTTGGGTTCGAGCTTATCAGATTGAAGCTTTTTCACATAAGCATCGCAGCCTCAAACTTTAAGAAACGACAACTTGGGTTTCTTGCCAAACCACAGTTCATAAGGTGTCGTCTCAATGGATTTAGATGGTGCCCTATTTAACGTGAATGCAGCAGTCTCTAATGCATAACCCCAAAACGATAGTGGTAAATCGGGAAGAGACATCATAGATTGCACTATACCCAATAAAGTATGGTTATGACGTTCGGACACACCATTATGCTGTGGTGTTCCAGGTGGCATGAGTTTTCGAAACTATCCACATTGTTTTAATTGAAGGCCAAACTCGTAACTCAAATATTTGCCTCTACGATCAGATCGTAGAAACTTTATTTTCTTGTTACGATGATTCTCTACTTCACTCTGAAAATCTTTGAACTTTTCAAGTGTTTCAGACTTGTGTTTCATCAAGTAGATATACACATATCTGCTCAAATCATCTGTGAAGGTCAGAAAACAATGATACCCGCCGTGAGCCTCAACACTCATTGGACCACATACATCGGTATGTATTATTTCCAATAAGTCAGTGGCTCGCTCCATTGTTCCGGAGAACGGAGTCTTAGTCATCTTGCCCATGAGGCATGGTTCGCAAGCATCAAATGATTCATAATCAAGTGATTCCAAAAGTCCATCGGCATGGAGTTTCTTCATTCGCTTTACACCAATATGACCTAAATGGCAGTGCCACAAATAAGTTGCACTACCATTATTAACTTTGCATCTTTTTGGCTTCAATATTTATGAATATGTGTATCACTACGATCGAGATTCAATAGACCATTTACATTGAGTGTATGACCATAAAAGGTTTTTATTCATCTAAACGGAATAACAATTATTCTTTGACTTAAATGAATAACCGTATTGCAATAAACATGGTACAATCATATTCATGCTCAACGCAAACACCAAATAACATTTATTTAGGTCCAACACCAACCCCGAAGGTATAGGGAGTGTGCGATGGTGATCTTATCAACCTTGGAATCACTCCCTACACACATCGTCGCTTCGCCCTCAACTAGTTTCTGTTCATTTTGCAACTCCCGTTTCGAGTTACTACTCTTTAGTTACCGAACCAGTATCAAATACCGAGGGGTTGCTATAAACACTAGTAAAGTACACATCAATAACATGCATATCAAATATTACTTAAGAACTCCCACTTAGATAGACATCCCTTGAGTCATCTAAATGATCACGTGATCCATATCAACTAAACCATGTCCGATCATCACGTGAGATGGAGTAGTTTTCAATGGTGAACATCACTATGTTGATCATATCTACTATATGATTCACGTTCGACCTTTCGGTCTCCAGTGTTCCGAGGCCATATCTGCATATGCTAGGCTCGTCATGTTTAACCCGAGTATTTGCGTGTGCAAAACTGGCTTGCACACATTGTATGTGAATGTAGAGCTTATCACACCCGATAATCACGTGGTGTCTCGGCACGACGAACTTTCGCAATGGTGCATACTCAGGGAGAACACTTGTACCTTGAAATTTAGTGAGAGATCATCTTATAATGCTACCATCGAACTAAGCAAAATAAGATACATAAAGGATAAACATCACATGCAATCAATATAAGTGATATGATATGGCCATCATCATCTAGTGCCTTTGTTCTCCATCTCCAAAGCACCGTCATGATCACCATCGTCACTGGCTTGACACCTTAATCTCCATCGAAGCATCATTGTCGTCTCGCCAACTATTGCTTCTACGACTATCGCTACCGCTTAGTGATAATGTAAAGCAATTACATGGCAATTGCATTTCGTACAATAAAGCGACAACCATATGGCTCCTGCCAGTTGCCGATAACTGTGTTACAAAACATGATCATCTCATACAATAAAATTTAGCATCATGTCTTGACCATATCACATCACAATATGCCCTGCAAAAACAAGTTAGACGTCCTCTGCTTTGTTGTTGCAAGTTTTACATCGCTGCTACGGGCTGAGCAAGAACCGTTCTTACCTACTCATCAAAACCACAACGATTTTTCGTGAAGTATGTGCTGTTTTAACCTTCAACAAGCACCGGGCGTAGCCACACTCGATTCAACTAAAGTTGGAGAAACTGACACCCGCCAGCCACCTGTGTGCAAAGCACGTCGGTAGAACCAGTCTCGCGTAAGCGTACGCGTAATGTCGGTCCGGGCCGCTTCATCCAACAATACCGCCGAATCAAAGTATGACATGCTGGTAAGCAGTATGACTATTATCGCCCACAACTCACTTGTGTTCTACTCGTGCATATAACATCTACGCATAGACCTGGCTCGGATGCCACTGTTGGGGAACGCGGTTATTTCAAAAAAATTCCTATGCGCACGCAAGATCATGATGATGCATAGCAACAAGAGGGGAGAGTGTAGTCCATGTACCCTCGTAGACCATAAGCGGAAGCTTTGTGACAACGCGATTGATGTAGTCGTACGTCTTCACGATCCGACCGATCCTAGTACCGAAAGTACGGCACCTCCACGATATGCACATGTTCGGCTCGGTGATGTCCCATGAACTCTTGATCCAGCTGAGTGTCGAGGGAGAGCTTCGTCAGCACGACGGCGTGATGACGGTGATGATGAAGCTACCGGCACAGGGCTTCGCCTAAGCACTGCAACGATATGACCGAGGTGGATTATGGTGGAGGGGGGCACCGCACATGGCTAAGAGATCAGTGATCAACTTGTGTGTCTATGGGATGCCCCTCCCCCGTATATAAAGGAGTGGAGGAGGGGGAGGGCCGGCCCTCTCTATGGCGCGCCCTAGGGGAGTCCTACTCCCACCGGGAGTAGGATTCCCCCCTTCCAAGTAGGAGTAGGAGAGGAAGGAAGAAGGAGAGAGGGAGGAAGGGTAGGGGGGCCGGCCCCCTCCCAATTCGGATTAGGCTTGGGGGGGGGGCGCCCCCTCCTAGGCCGCCTCCTCCTCTCTCCCACTAAGGCCCAATAAGACCCATACACTCCCCGGGGGGTTCCGGTAACCTCCCGGTACTCCGGTAAATGCCCGAACTCACCCGGAACCATTCCGATGTCCAAACATAGCCATCCAATATATCGATCTTTATGTCTCGACCATTTCGAGACTCCTCGTCATGTCCTGGACTCTGAACAACCTTCGGTACATACAAACACATAAACTCATAATACCGATCGTCACAGAACGTTAAGCGTGCGGACCCTACGGGTTCGAGAACTCTGTAGACATGACCGAGACTCATCTCCGGTCAATAACCAATAGCGGAACCTGGATGCTCATATTGGTTGCTACATATTCTACGAAGATCTTTATCGGTCAAACGGCATAATAACATTCGTTGTTCCCTTTGTCATCGGTATGTTACTTGCCCGGCATTCGATCGTCGGTATCTCCATACCTAGTTCAATCTCGTTACCGGCAAGTCTCTTTACTCGTTCCGTAATGCATCATCCCTTGACTAACTCATTAGTCACATTTCTTGCAAGGCTTATAGTGATGTGCATTACCGAGAGGGCCCAGAGATACCTCTTCGATACACGGAGTGACAAATCCTAATCTTGATCTATGACAACCCAACAAACACCTTCGGAGACACCTGTAGAGCATCTTTATAATCACCCATTTACGTTGTGACGTTTGCTAGCATACAAGGTGTTCCTCCGGTATTCGGGAGTTGCATAATCTCATAGTCTGAGGAACATGTATAAGTCATGAAGAAAGCAGTAGCAATGAAAACTGTAATGATCATAATGCTAAGCTAACGAATGGGTCTTGTCCATCACATCATTCTCCTAATGATGTGATCCCGTTCATCAAATGACAACACATGTCTATGGTTAGGAAACTTAACCATCTTTGATTAACGAGCTAGTCAAGTAGAGGCATACTAGGGACACTCTGTTTGTCTATGTATTCACACATGTACTAAGTTTCCGGTTAATAAAATTCTAGCATGAATAATAAACATTTATCATGAAATAAGGAAATAAATAATGACTTTATTATTGCCTCTAGGGCATATTTCCTTCAGTTCCGAGGCCATATCTCCATATGCTTGGCTCGTCTAGTTTAACACGAGTATTCTGCGTGTGCAAAACTGGCTTGCACCCGTTGTATGTGAACGTAGAGCTTATCACACCCTATCATCACGTGGTGTCTCAGCACGATGAACTTTCGCAATGGTGCATACTTAGGGAGAACACTTATACCTTGAAATTTAGTGAGAGATCATCTTATAATGCTACCGCCGAACTAAGCAAAATAAGATGCATAAATGATAAACATCACATGCAATCAATATTAGTGATATGATATGGCCATCATCATCTTGTGCCTTTGATCTCCATCTCTAAAGCACCGTCGTGATCACCATCGTCAATGGCGCGACACCTTGATCTCCATCGTAGTATCGTTGTCGTCTTGCCAACTATTGCTTCTACGACTATCGCTGCCGCTTAGTGATAAAGTAAAAAAATTACAGGGCGATTGCATTGCATACAATAAACCGACAACCATATGGCTCCTGCCAATTGCTGATAACTCTGTTAGAAAACATGATCATCTCATACAATAAAATTTAGCATCATGTCTTGACCATATCACATCACAACATGCCCTGCAAAAACAAGTTAGACGTCCTCTACTTTGTTGTTGCAAGTTTTACGTGGCTGCTACGGGCTGAGAAAGAACCTTTTCTTACCTACGCATCAAAACCACAATGATTTTTCGTCAAGTGTGCTGTTTTAACCTTCAACAAGGACCGGGCGTAGTCACACTTGATTCAACTAAAGTTGGAGAAACTGACACCCGCTAGCCACCTGTGTGCCAAGCACGTCGGTAGAACCAGTCTCGCGTAAGCGTACGCGTAATGTCAGTCTGGGCTGCTTCATCCAACAATACCGCCGAATCAAAGTATGACATGCTGGTAAGCAGTATGACTATTATCGCCCACAACTCTTTGTGTTCTACTCGTGCATATAACATCTACGCATGGACCTGGCTCGGATGCCATTGTTGGGGAACGCAGTAATTTCAAAAAAAATTCCTACGCACACGCAAGATCCATCTAGGTGATGCATAGCAACGAGAGGGGAGAGTGTTGTCCACGTACCCTCGTAGACCGAAAGCGGAAGCGTTATGACAACGCGGTTGATGTAGTCATATGTCTTCACGATCCGACTGATCCTAGTACCGAAAGTACGGCACCTCTGCGTGATGCACACGTTCAGCTCGGTGACGTCCCACGAAATCTAGATCCAGCTGAGGTCGAGGGAGAGTTTCGTCAGCATGATGGCGTGATGACGGTGATGATGAAATTACTGTAGGGTAACGCAGCAGAAAACAAAAAAAAATTCCGACTTACGCACCAACCCAGGACCACTATGGAGACTGCGTATAAGGTTTGATCTTTTTCGTTACCGACTCGTAGCGCAGCGGGAAGTAGAGTCGATGACGATCGGCGGTGCAGATCCCTGCAGCTAGGATTTACAACCTCCCAACCACGAGGATGTATACCCGCATCTGCCCCTTGGACAGCCCTCCGGGAGGTGGCTAGACAGTCCCCCGGACGGTGTCGCGGACAGCCCTTCGGGAGGACCTTCGAAACTCGGATGGTCACTCGGACAGCCCTTCGGGGGGCCCTTTGAAAATCGGACGATCACACGGACAGCCCTTCGGGAGGCACTCTCAAACTAAGACCGAAACTACGATCTCTCTACAGAGTTGCACACATACGGTGTCATCTATCCGGCAGGGCTTCGCCGTCCAGAACTAGTTCCCACCGGAACCCAGACAACCTTTCGGCTCTACGAAACTATTTCACGGGGAGGGAGAGAGAAGCCAGATTATTGCAATGGCACTTGTATGTGAGAAAGAGTGAGTGTGGAGAGTGCCTCTCCACCTCTATTTATAGGAAAACCCAAGGGGTAGGGGGAAACATGAAAAACCCAAAATGCCCACAGTTTATGTCACACATAAACAGGCATAAAGGGCATAAAGGGATGACAAGTGGAGCTCCATGGAGGAGCTGCACCCTCCAACGTCCCACGTTCATGGGGCCCCTCCAAAGGGGGTTCCTTGATCCCCAAGTCCTTCTAGAAGCCTTTTGGGAAAAGCCCCAAAAGGTGGCTTTCCATAAATATCCCAAAAAGCACTTTCACTATTCACAACGACATTTTTCAGCGTCCGTTCGAAATGAAAATATTTATGTGGGCTTAGAACATTTCCAGTACCCACTAAAATAATTTTCAACGCGCTCCAAAACAATTCTGGATTATTTTTTTCATCTGCGAAAAGCATCTGAAGTGGTTCCGGCAGCTCCGGAGCAATTCCAGCTTTTATCCCAGAAAATTCCAGAAAGTTTCCAGAATGACTCTGGCACCCTCCAAGAATTATCAGGCATGTGCCGAAACCAATTTGGCTGAATATTATATCCCGAAACAACTTTTCGGTTTCACCAAAACTCATCCGATGACCTCTCTCCGCGGAACTTTTCCGCTGTCCGAAACTTTTCGGTGTCCGAAACTTTTTCGGTGATTTTCTCTCGGACTCCCTGTCTAGTATTCAGAAGATAGATGACCCTTAAGCGTGTGACCCTATAGGTTCAGTGAAGTATAGACACGACCCGGAACCCCTTCCGATCAATGATCAACATCGGAGCCGTGGACACCCATATTGATCCCTATACCCACATGAATGAATATCCGAGTGAACCTCCAGTTTGCAGTGAGCTATTCCTGTTGCTTCGCGATATGTCACAAACACCCGAGGTGAGATTTATTGCATCCCCGTGGAGGAACAATTTGTCCACCATGCAAGTTACCTCGTTACCGGTTTTGTTCTCTTTTCTTGTTTCCGTGTTCCGGCATCCCAGTGATTAAATCACAAGGTATTTGGCCAGACGATTATGGATACCGTAACACCGAGAGGGCCCGAGAATATCTCTCCATCGTCGGAGGAGCAAATCCCAATCTTGAGCTATCAAGTTACTTGACATACTTTTCCATGAACCCGTAAGCCGCCGTAATAGCCACCCATTTACGGATGCCGTTTAACAAACCCCAAAGTTCATGAAGCAAGCATGAAGAAACTTGATACTCTCATGGTCTAAGGAATCATGCAAACGTTAACCATCTCTGTGTTATGTACCATTAAAATTGTGACGAATGTATCTCATAGCATAACATCAATTCGGGTCGATTCAACACAAATGTTCTTCTAACATTGTGCCCTCAAAGTTGCTAGCATAGACATGCCCATGATTGGGAAAACATAATCATCATGCAATACTTGAGCTAGTCTTAGAGGCATGACTAGGAATACATTTTATTATTTATTATTCCACACATGCACATGGGTTTTCCCCAGAGCCTTTATGGATATACGGGCTCGGGAACCACAGCAGTTATAGCATGGAACATAAACATAATCATGAACTTGGAAATAAATAATATCATTTATTATTGCCTCTAGGGCGTATCTCCTACAGTTACCGACGCTGGGTTTCGCCTAAGCACTGCAACGATATGACCGAGGTGGAAATCTGTGGAGTGAGGCACCACACACGTCTAAACAATCAACTTGTGTATCTATGGGGTGCCCCCTCCCCCGTGTATAAAGGAGTGGAGGAGGGGAGGGCCGACCCTCTCATGGCGCGCCCAAGGGGGAGTCCTACTCTCGGTGGGAGTAGGATTCCCCCTTCCCTAGTTGGAATAGGAGAGGAATGAAGGAGGAGAGAGGGAGAAGGAAAGGGGGGGCCCTCCCAATTCGGAATGGCCTTGGTGGGGGGGCGCCCCCACCTTGGCCTCCTCCTCCTCTCTCCCACTAAGGCCCAATAAGGCCCATATACTCCCCGGGGGGTTCCGGTAACCCTCCGGTACTCCGGTAAATGCCCGAACTCACCCAGAACCATTCCGATGTCCAAACATAGGCTTCCAATATATCAATCTTTATGTCTCGACCATTTCGAGACTCCTCGTCATGTCCGTGATCACATCCGGGACTCCGAACAACCTTCGGTACATCAAAACACATAAACTCATAATACCGATCGTCATCGAACGTTAAGCGTGCGACCCTACGGGTTCGAGAACTATGTAGACATGACCGAGACTCATCTTCGGTCAATAAACAACAGCGCAACCTGGATGCTCATATTGGTTCCTACATATTTTACGAAGATCTTTATCGGTCAAACCGCATAACAACATACGTTGTTCCCTTTGTCATCGGTATGTTACTTGCCCGAGATTCGATCGTCGGTATCTCAATACCTAGTTCAATCTCATTACCAGCAAGTCTCTTTACTCGTTCCGTAATGCATCATCCCATAACTAACTCATTAGTCACATTTCTTGCAAGGCTTATAGTGATGTGCATTACCGAGAGGGCCTAGAGATACCTCTCCGACAATCGGAGTGACAAATCCTAATCACGATCTATGCCAACTCAACAAACACCATCGGAGACACCTTTAGAGCATCTTTATAATCACCTAGTTACGTTGTGACATTTGATAGCACACTTAGTGTTCCTCTGGTATTCGGGAGTTGCATAATCTCACAGTCAGAGGAACATGTATAAGTCATGAAGAAAGCAATAGCAATAAAACTTAACGATCAATATGCTAAGCTAACGGATGGGTCTTGTCCATCACATCATTCTCCTAATGATGTGATCCCGTTCATCAAATGACAACACATGTCTATGGTTAGGAAACTTAACCATCTTTGATTAACGAGCTAGTCAAGTAGAGGCATACTAGGGACACTCTGTTTTGTCTATGTATTCACACATGTACTAAGTTTCCGGTTAATACAATTCTAGCATGAATAATAAACATTTATCATGATAAAAGGAAATATAAATAACAACTTTATTATTGCCTCTAGGGCATATTTCCTTCAACTGCCAGAGGGGGTATCAAATATATCTGCATTATATATCCACACTGTGGAGTGGCGATTAATTTTTAGCGAGCTTGATTCGATATTAAGAATAGGTTCATTCAGTTATCATGAATAGATAATTTATAGAACATAAAAGAAAGCAAAGGTTGGCAGGATCGAGGAAGTTTATTTAACATGAACATATTTTTTTCTCAGTTTCAGGGCCTAATCCGAGTCTACACTATACTTCGACTTGTTTACCTAAGGGTTGCACTTCACCACAGTATCTTAACAAGGAAACGGTAGCAGAGGCAGAAACTGTCAAACATGGCAGAATGATCAACAAATAATTGGCGCGCTAAAAATCAAAAGGGAAAAATGCTACCACTGTATGTTTTAATGAGCATGCCAACAAAAACCCATTCACAGTACTGCTCAGTCTGAAGTATAGATCCCAAACTGTTGTATTGTAATCTTGACAAATTTACTGCCCAAAGTATGAAAGAGAACCGTACGAAGTAGCACATGAAAACTATATTGTATTCACATATGTTGCTCTTCAATCTTAAATTTATATTTAGTTCTGATTTCTGAATAGGGACTGGCTGTGGCACTAACAACATGCACCAACAATTGTTGGGGAATGTAGTAATTTCAAAAAATTTCCTACGCACACGCAAGATCATGGTGATGCATAGCAACGAGAGGGGAGAGTGTGTCCACGTACCCTCGTAGACCGAAAGCGGAAGCGTTAGCACAACGCGGTTGATGTAGTCGTACGTCTTCACGATCCGATCAATCAAGTACCGAACACACGACACCTCCGAGTTCTGCACACGTTCAACTCGATGACGTCCCTCGAACTCCGATCCAGCCGAGCTTTGAGGGAGAGTTCCGTCAGCACGACGGTGTGGTGACGATGATGATGTTCTACCGACGCAGGGCTTCGCCTAAGCACCGCTACGATATAATCGAGGTGGATTATGGTGGAGGGGGGCACCGCACACGACTAAGAGATCAAGAGATCAATTGTTGTGTCTCCAAGGGGTGCCCCTTCCCCGTATATAAAGGAGTGGGGGAGGGGGAGGGCCGGCCCTCTCTATAGCGTGCCCTAGGAGGAGTCCTACTCCCACCGGGAGTAAGATTCCCCCCTTCCATGTAGTAGGAGTAGGAGTCAAGGAAAGGGGAGAGAGAAGAGAAGGAAGGAGGGGGCGCAACCCCTCCCCCTAGTCCAATTCGGACTAGGCCTTGGGGGGGGGGGTGCAGCCTCTCCTCTCTCTTTCCCCTAAAGCCCAATAAGGCCCATATACTCCCTGGCGAATTCCCGTAACTCTCCGGTACTCCGAAAAACACCCGAATCACTCGGAACCTTTCCGATGTCCGAATATAGTCATCCAATATCAATCTTTACATCTCGACCATTTCGAGACTCCTCGTCATGTCCTCGATCTCATCAGGGACTCCGAACTACCTTCGGTACATCAAAACACATAAACCCATAATATAACCGTCATCGAACTTTAAGCGTGCGGACCCTACGTGTTCGAGAATAATGTAGACATGACCGAGACATGTCTCCGGTCAATAACCAATAGCGGAACCTAGATGCTCATATTGGCTCCCACATATTCTACGAAGATCTTTATCGGTCAAACCGCATAACAACATACGTTGTTCCCTTTGTCATCGGTATGTTACTTGCCCGAGATTCGATCGTCGGTATCTCAATACCTAGTTCAATCTCGTTACCGGCAAGTCTCTTTACTCGTTCCGTAATACATCATCTTGCAACAAACTATTTAGTTGCAATGCTTGCAAGGCTTAAGTGATGTGCATTACCGAGAGGGCCCAGAGATACCTCTCCGACAATCGGAGTGACAAATCCTAATCTCGAAATACGCCAACCCAACAAGTACCTTTGGAGACACCTGTAGAGCACCTTTATAATCACCCAGTTACGTTGTGATGTTTGGTAGCATACAAAGTGTTCCTCCGGTAAACGGGAGTTGCATAATCTCATAGTCATAGGAACATGTATAAGTCATGAAGAAAGCAATAGCAGAATACTCAATAATCGTGTGCTAAGCTAACGAAATGGGTCAAGTCAATCACATCATTCTCCTAATGATGTGATCCCGTTAATCAAATGACAACTCATGTCAATGGCTAGGAAACATAACCATCTTTGATCAACGAGCTAGTCAAGTAGAGGCATACTAGTGACACTCTGTTTGTCTATGTATTCACACAAGTGTTATGTTTCCGGTTAATACAATTCTAGCATGAATAATAAACATTTATCATGATATAAGGAAATAAATAATAACTTTATTATTGCCTCTAGGGCATATTTCCTTCAATCTCCCACTTGCACTAGAGTCAATAATCTAGTTCACATCACCATGTGATTTATTACCAATAGTTCACATCACCAAGTGATTAACACCCATAGTTCACATCGTCATGTGACCAACACCCAAAGGGTTTACTAGAATCAATAATCTAGTTCACATCGCTATGTGATTAACACCCAAAGAGTACTAAGGTGTGATCATGTTTTTGCTTGTGAGAGAAGTTTAGTCAATGGGTCTGCCACATTCAGATCCGTATGTATTTTGCAAATTTCTATGTCAACAATGCTCTGCACGGAGCTACTCTAGCTAATTGCTTTTACTTTCAATATGTATCCAGATTGAGACTTATAGTCATCTGGATCAGTATCAAAATTTGCATCGACCTAACCCTTTACGACGAACCTTTTTGTCACCTCCATAATCGAGAAATATATCCTTATTCCACTAAGGATAATTTTGACCGCTGTCCAGTGATCTACTTCTAGATCACTATTTTTCTCCCTTGCAAAAATCAGTCTGGGTATACAATAGATCTAGTACACAGCATGGCATACTTTATAGAACCTATGGCCAAGGCATAGGGAATGACTTTCATTCTCTTTCTATCTTCTGCCGTGGTCGGGCTTTTAGTCTTACTCAATTTCACACCTTGTAACACAGGCAAGAACTCTTTCTTTGACTGTTCCATTTTGAACTACTTCAAAAATCTTGTCAAGGTATGTACTCATTGAAAAAACTTATCAAGCGTCTTGATCTATGTCTATAGATCTTGATGCTCAATATGTAAGCAGCTTCTCCGAGGTCTTTCTTTGAAAAACTCCTTTCAAACACTCCTTTATGCTTTGTAGAATAATTCTACATTATTTCCGATCAACAATATGTCATTCACATATATATACTTATCAGAAATGCTGTAGTGCTCCCACTCACTTTCTTGTAAATACAGGCTTCACCGTAAGTCTGTATAAAACTATATCCTTTGATCAACTTATCAAAGCGTATATTCCAACTCCGAGATGCTTGCACCAGTCCATAGATGGATCGCTGGAGCTTGCATATTTTGTTAGCACCTTTAGGATTGACAAAACCTTCTGGTTGCATCATATACAACTCTTATTTAATAAATCCATTAAGGAATGCAGTTTTGTTTATCCATTTGCCAGATTTCATAAAATGCGGCAATTGCTAACATGATTCGGACAGACATAAGCATCGCAACGAGTGAGAAGGTCTCATCGTAGTCAACTCCTTGAACTTTGTCAAAACCTTTTTTGACAAGTCTAGCTTTGTAGATAGTAACACTACCATCAGCGTCTGTCTTCCTCTTGAAGATCCATTTTATTTTCTATGGCTTGCGATCATTGGGCAAGTCAACCAAAGTCCACACTTTGTTCTCATACATGGATCCCATCTCAGATTTCATGGCCTCAAGCCATTTCGCGGAATCTGGGCTCATCATCGCTTCCTCATAGTTCATAGGTTCGTCATGGTCAAGTAACATGACCTCCAGAATAGGATTACCGTACCACTCTGGTGCGGATCTCACTCTGGTTGACATACGAGGTTCGGTAGTAAATCGATCTGAAGTTACATGATTATCATCATTAGCTTCCTCACTAATTGGTGTAGGAGTCACAGAAACGGATATCTGTGATGAACTACTTTCCATTAAGTGAGCAGGTACAGTTACTTCATCAAGTTCTACTTTCCTCCCACTCACTTCTTTCGAGAGAAACTCCTTCTCTAGAAAGGATCCATTCTTAGCAACGAATATCGTGCCTTCGGATCTGTGATAGAAGGTGTACCCAACTGTCTCCTTTGGGTATCCTATGAAGACACATTTCTCCGATTTGGGTTTGAGCTTATCAGGATGAAACTTTTTCTTATAAGCATCACAACCCCAAACTTTAAGAAACGACAACTTTGGTTTCTTGCCAAACCACAGTTCATACGGTGTCTGTCTCAATGGATTTAGATGGTGGCCTTTTTAACGTGAATGCAGCTGTCTCTAATGCATAACCCCAAAACGATAGTGGTAGATCGGTAAGAGACATCATAGATCGCACCATATCTAATAAAGTACGGTTATGACGTTCGGACACACCATTACACTGTGGTGTTCCAGGTGGCGTGAGTAGTGAAACTATTTCACATTGTTTTAACTGAAGGCCAAACTCGTAATTCAAATATTTTACCTCTGCGATCATATCATAGAAAATTTTATTTTCATGTTACGATGATTCTCCACTTCACTATGAAATTCTTTGAACTTTTCAAATGTTTCAGACTTGTGTTTCATCAAGTAGATATACCCATATCTGCTTAAATCATCTGTGAAGGTCAGAAAATAACGATACTTGCCGTGAGCCTTAACACTCATCGGACCGCATACATCAGTATGTATTATTTCCAATAAGTCAGTTGCTCGCTCCATTGTTCCAGAGAACGAAGTCTTAGTCATCTTGCCCATGAGGCATGGTTCGCAAGCATCAAGTGCTTCATAATCAAGTGATTCCAAAAGTCCATCAGCATGGAGTTTCTTCATGCGCTTTACACCAATATGACCTAAACGGCAGTGCCACAAATAAGTTGCACTATCATTATTAACTTTGCATCTTTTGGCTTCAATATTATGAAAATGTGTATCATTACGATCGAGATCCAATGAACCATTTTCATTGGGTGTGTAACCATATAAGGTTTTATTCATGTAAACAGAACAACAATTATTCTATAACTTAAATGAATAACCATATTGCAATAAACATGATCAAATCATATTCATGCTCAACGCAAACACCAAATAACACTTATTTAGGTTCCACACTAATCCCTAAAGTATAGGGAGTGTGCGATGATGATCATATCAATCTTGGAACCATTTCCAACTCACATCGTCACTTCATCCTTAACTAGTTTCTGTTCATTCTGCAACTCCCGTTTCAAGTTACTACTCTTAGCAACAGAACTAGCATCAAATACCGCGGGGTTGCTATAAACACTAGTAAAGTACACATCAATAACATGCATATCAAATATATCTTTGTTCACTTTGCCATCCTTCTTATCCGCCAAATACTTGGGGCAGTTCCGCTTCCAGTGACCAGTCCCTTTGCAGTAGAAGCACCCAGTTTCATGCTTAGGTCCAGACTTGGGCTTTTTCACTTGAGCAGCAACTTGCTTGTCGTTCTTCTTGAAGTTCCCCTTCTTCCCTTTGCCCTTTTCCTTGAAACTAGTGGTCTTGTCAACCATCAACACTTGATGCTCTTTCTTGATTTCTACCTTCATCGATTTCATCATCATGAAAAGCTCGGCAGTCGTTTTCGTCATCCCTTGCATACTATAGTTCATCACGAAGTTCTACTAACTTGGTGATGGTGACTAGAGAATTCTGTCAATCACTATTTTATCTGGAAGATTAACTCTCACTTGATTCAAGCGATTGTAGTACCCAGACAATCTAAGCACATGCTCACTGGTTGAGCTATTCTCCTCCATCTTTTAGATATAGAATTTGTTGGAGACTTCATATCTCTCAACTCGGGTATTTTCTTGAAATATTAACTTCAACTCCTGGAACATCTCATATGGTCCATGACGTTCAAAACGTCTTTGAAGTCCCGATTCTAAGCCGTTTAAGCATGGTGCACTAAACTATCAAGTAGTCATCATATTGAGCTTTGTCAAAACGTTCATAACGTATGCATCTGCTCCTGCAATAGTTTTGTCACCTAGCGGTGCATCAAGGACACAATTCTTCTGTGCAACATTGAGGTTAATCCTCAGATCACGGATCCAATCCGCATCATTGCTACTAACATCTTTCAACTTAGTTTTTCTCTAGGAACATATCAAAATAAACGGGGAGCAACATCGCGAGCTATTGATCTACAACATAGATATGCTAATACTACCAGGACTAAGTTCATGATAAATTCAAGTTCAATTAATCAAATTATTAAAGAACTCCCACTTAGATAGACATCCCTCTAATCCTCTAAGTGATCACGTGATCCATATCAACTAAACCATGTCCGATCATCACGTGAGATGGAGTAGTTTCAATGGTGAACATCACTATGTTGATCATATCTACTATATGATTCACACTCAACCTTTCGGTCTCAGTGTTCCGAGGCCATATCTGTTATATGCTAGGCTCGTCAAGTTTAACCTGAGTATTCCGCGTGTGCAACTGTTTTGCACCCGTTGTATTTGAACGTAGAGCCTATCACACCCGATCATCACGTGGTGTCTCAGCACGAAGAACTTTCGCAACGGTGCATACTCAGGGAGAACACTTATACCTTGATAATTTAGTGAGAGATCATCTTATAATGCTACCGTCGATCTAAGAAAAATAAGATGCATAAAAGATAAACATCACGTGCAATCATAATATGTGACATGATATGGCCATCATCATCTTGTGCCTTTGATCTCCATCCCCAAAGCATCGTCATGATTTCCATCGTCACCGGCATGACACCATGATCTCCATCATCTTGATCTATATCAATGTGTCGTCACATGGTCGTCTCGCCAACTATTGCTCTTGCAACTATTGCTATCGCATAGCGATAAAGTAAAGCAATTATTTGGCGCTTGCATCTTATGCAATAGAGAGACAACCATAAGGCTTTTGCCAGTTGCCGATAACTTCAACGAAACATGATCATCTCATACAACAACTTATATCTCATCACGTCTTGACCATATCACATCACTACATGCCCTGCAAAAACAAGTTAGACGTCCTCTACTTTGTTGTTGCAAGTTTTACGTGGCTGCTATGGGCTGAGCAAGAACCGTTCTTACCTACACATCAAAACCACAACGATAGTTCGTCAAGTTAGTCCTATTTTAACCTTCTCAAGGACCGGGCGTAGCCACACTCGGTTCAACTAAACTTGGAGAAACTGACACCCGCTAGTCACTTGTGTGCAAAGCACGGCGGTAAAACCAGTCTCGCGTAAGCGTATGCGTAATGTCGGTCCGGGCCGCTTCATCCAACAATACCGCCGAACCAAAGTATGACATGCTGGTAAGCAGTATGACTTGTATCGCCCACAACTCACTTGTGTTCTACTCGTGCATATAACATCTATGCATAAACCTGGCTCGGATGCCACTGTTGGGGAACGTAGTAATTTCAAAAAAAAAAATTTCCTACGCACACGCAAGGTCATGGTGATGCATAGCAACGAGAGGGGAGAGTGTGTCCACTTACCCTCATAGATCGAAAGCGGAAGCGTTAGCACAACGCGGTTGATGTAGTTGTACGTCTTCACAATCCGACCGATCAAGTACCGAACGCACGACACCTCCGAGTTCTGTACACGTTCAACTCGATGACGTCCCTCGAACTCCGATCCAGCCGAACTTTGAGGGAGAGTTCCGTCAGCACGACGGCGTGCTGAAAATGATGATGTTCTACCGATGTAGGGCTTCGCCTAAGCACCGCTACGATATAATCGAGGTGGATTATGGTGGAGGGGGGCACCGCACACGGCTAAGAGATCAAGAGATCAATTGTTGTGTCTCCAAGGGGTGCCCCCTTCCCCGTATATAAAGGAGTGGAGGAGGGGGAGGGCCGGCCCTCTCTATGGTGCGCCCTAGGAGGAGTCCTACTCCCACCGGGAGTAGGATTCCCCCCATCCAAGTAGTAGGAGTAGGAGTCAAGGAAAGGGGAGAGAGAAGAGAAGGAAGGAGGGGGCGCAGCCCCTCCCCCTAGTCCAATTCGGACTAGGCCTTGGGGGCGCGCGCAGCCTCTCCTCTCTCTTTCCCCTAAAGCCCAATAAGGCCCATATACTCCCCGACGAATTCCCGCAACTCTCCGGTACTCCGAAAAATACCCAAATCACTCGGAACCTTTTCGATGTCCGAATATAGTCGTCCAATATATCGATCATTACGTCTCGACCATTTCGAGACTCCTCGTCATATCCCCGATCTCATCCGGGACTCCGAACTACCTTCGGTACATCAAAACACATAAACTCATAATATAATCGTCATCGAACTTTAAGCGTGCGAACCCTACGGGTTCGAGAACAATGTAGACATGACCGAGACATGTCTCCGGTCAATAACCAATAGCGGAACCAGGATGCTCATATTGGCTCCAACATATTCTACGAAGATCTTTATCGGTCAAACCGCATAACAACATACGTTGTTCCCTTTGTCATCGGTATGTTACTTGCCCGAGATTCGATCGTTGGTATCTCAATACCTAGTTCAATCTCATTACCGGCAAGTCTCTTTACTCGTTCCGTAATACATCATCCCGCAACTAACTCATTAGTTGCAATGCTTGCAAGGCTTATTGTGATGTGCATTACCGAGTGGGCCCAGAGATACCTCTCCGACAATTGGAGTGACAAATCCTAATCTCGAAATACGCCAACCCAACAAGTACCTTTGGAGACACCTGTAGAGCACCTTTATAATCACCCAGTTACGTTGTGACGTTTGGTAACACACAAAGTGTTCCTCCGGTAAACGGAAGTTGCATAATCCCATAGTCATAGGAACATGTATAAGTCATGAAGAAAGCAATAGCAGAATACTCAACGATCGTGTGCTAAGCTAACGGAATGGGTCAAGTCAATCACGTCATTCTCCTAATGATGTGATCCCGTTAATCAAATGACAACTTATGTCAATGGCTAGGAAACATAACCATCTTTGATCAACGAGCTAGTCAAGTAGATGCATACTAGTGACGCTCTGTTTGTCTATGTATTCACACAAGTATTATGTTTCCAGTTAATACAATTCTAGCATGAATAATAAACATTTATCATGATATAAGGAAATAAACAATAACTTTATTATTGCCTCTAGGGCATATTTCCTTCAACAATGTCTAGTAATAATAATGTCAATCATTTGTGGCTAGTATGTAACATGCAAAACATCAGAATCTAATAAATGATTCAAGCGCAATAAAGCAACAAGGGAATCAAAATATCCCTTACTCAAGAGAATAAAGAAGATATTGGAGAAACAATACTCCGTCAGATATGCCTGTGGGTAGATAGAGATCAAAAACTATGATTGTTGTACGATAGCACATAGGAAAATACATCAAAAGATATTTTTATTTCTGATCGTTATTTCTTGAACATTTAGAGTTGGGCTTATCCAAGTACCTACAAGGGTTAGATAGCATGCAAGGGTGCAAGTATATATCCAAGTCATATGATCATCATCATAAAAGAAATATGAAGGATTAGTCAAAGGCTCATGCCTTGCATGTATCCACAAGGAGTTTCTACTCCAAGTTTGAAGCATCAATGATGTTCAATTCACCTCTCAAACGGCAAAATACTTTCTCATCAAGCGGTTTGGTGAATATATCTGCCAATTGCTTATCGTTACGGACATGCTTAAGATCAATGTCTCCTTTAGCAACATGATATCGAATGAAATGATGACGAACTTCAATATGCTTAGTTCGAGAATGTTGCACGGGATTGTGAGAAATCTTAATAGCACTTTCATTGTCGCATAGCAACGGAACATGTTTCACATAGATCCCATAATCCTTAAGAGTTTGGGTCTCTGGGCGGGGAAGGACAACAAGCAAAAATACCATATGCTGAGATGGTCTGAGATCTGCAAACCCAAGGACCAAGGCGGCTTGGGCATTATCTCATCCAACGGATGAACATTGCCCTCCTATCCAAATGGCTATGGAGGATTGCCTCAGGGGAGGGTGGGCTCTGGTTGGATATCATCCACGCAAAATATTTGCGTGGTTAGGGCCTAGCTTTTCCATAGAGATCGGGGGGTTCCCAATTCTGGCAAACGATCATCCAACTATTGCCGGTCCTTCGCATCGGTTCTTCCATTTCGGTTGGTGCTGGCACCAACACCCTATTTTTGTTAGACCGCGATGGTCCGGCCCCCAACCCTTTGCCATCCGGTTTCAACACTGTTCAACATATGTGCGGACCCTAACCTAACCGTCGTTGCCACCCTTAATGATCTGGGTAGCATCGCATTCCGGCATACCTTCGGTCCCATAGAGCGGGACCTCTGGGATGACCTTATCGCTTGTGTGGCTCTCCACACACCGGCGCTTGGGCCGGATACGGGTCGGTGGGACCTCGAGCCGACTTACCTATTTTCCGCTCGATCGCTTTATCGGGAGATCCTTCCCACCCCCAGGCCCGGTAGAACTTAATCTCCTTTGGGAGATCGAACTGCCCTTGAAGATTAGGATCTTCATGTGGCAGTTAGTTAGGGGCCTCCTCCCCTCAGGCACGGATGTACTTAAGTGCAACACCCCCTCCGACGGGCTATGTCCTTTGTGTTCGATCCCTGAGGACTCGAGCCAATATAAAAAGACCGGCTTGCAAAGATCCAACAAATCTCACCCGTTCAACCGCATTTATCCAACGGTCTACGTCGCTCCATTGTTTTGCGTTAAGCATGTTTAGCACCCTCGGCTAATTAGTATCATGCCTAATATAAATGTCAGCATTAACCAAGTAAGTATGTCCTACCTAATATTAACATGTAATTTATATCTTGACTAATATTAATGTGCAATACAAGTAATATCCTTGTCTAACATTAACGTGCAAATAGCATGTACCCAATTATTATACTAGTAAAACAAAACATGCTAAACAATTCATAAAAAGGAAGACATTTAAATATAGCAACTTTAGCAAGCCAGATAAACGGAACATGCCCCCGTTATTGTAGCTTCTGCCCACAAAATTGGTAAACTTGGTCAACACGACCCTAGTGGACCATTTTTAATATCCTAGAAGCAGGCTACATAACTATAATAAGTCATCTATTTGTACAACCCCAGTTCATCCTTGCAAGATTCGGTGTTACCCATATGGGATTTGGCCAGCTACACCAAAGCTGAGGTAGAATTTCTTCCCTTTTGTTATTTTCCAAGTTGATAACACCTATATCCCGGCAATAATTCTTATACTTCCAAACATATGCCTCATCATCAGTGAAATAAACACAATTTGGCTTCAGCTGAGGGAATTCGTCAGCGCTACGGTATTGCGACTGGTTACACCCGAGAAATAGCACTTGATCATGCAAGTCGTTTATTAACACAAGGTCTTTTGCTGCCATATCAACCTTATATAACAATATGCTGTTAGTCACAAGTATGGCCTCCTCCTCCTTATCATCAGTATCTTCGAGTTCCAAAATCCTGTGAACTTGCAGCAGATCACCAGATGGAGCCTGGAGAACGTACAGCCGCCCTTGAGTATAAGTCTTCATGTCGCCTATAATTCTATTCCTTGTAATGGTAGGACTGTGGAGATCAAAAGTATCAATTTGTCCAAAGCTCGTGAAGGCATACAATAGGCCATCCATGTAGATGCAGTCTTCATAGTCATTACCCCGCGGCAGCAATGTCCACTTACAATCTCCTACTCTTGCAAACGAAAGTTGTGATCCGCTGTGGATGAGAACCACAATGTAGCTTCGTGTAGACGGATGAGGAAATATGTATGCCCTGATGTAGAACAAGTCACGAAGCTTGTCCAGAGCATGGGTTGACTTATGATGATCATCCAATTCACAGTCTAGCTCAACGTCATACTTTGGCTCCCACAATTCATACTCCTTAATTGTGCCTGCATCGTCAAAGACCGGCTTCACCCTCTCGTTGGTGATTACCGACGGGAGAGCAATCTGTTGGCAGGTGATCGGATTGAGAAGGTGTAGCTCGGACCTCTCGTCGGCGGTGATCAGCCAGCCATGAGAGGACCCAATCAGATACCTGCTGCAGATGGGTGGATCCGGAAGAGTTAGATTGTAGACCCGCTTTTCCGCGAGGCTGTAGAGACAAGCTACGTTGTCAGCGGCAGATTCAGAGGTGTAGAGGAGGCAAGGCGTCTGGGGCCGTTTGTACAGCTCAAGCCGGCTGCATAGGCTGGTATAGACAGAGCACCACGAGGAGCAGACGGAGCCCGCACGCTTGAGGTCTGGGATCTCCAGGAGGGCGAAGATATCCATCAATACGTCCCGCGGTAGCTCCGGCAAATTTCTGACCACAATCTCGGTCTCCATCGGCGGTGGGTGTTCTCTAAATTTCAGTAGTGAACGGGGCAGCTACAGAGCTACAAGTAGGTCTGTTGGCTTGTAATCTGATCTGGTACAAGGCAGAACGCACCCCGACGGAAGGCTGCTCCCGGCTGTACTTATAGGCGCTAGGTGAACCAACCCAGGCCGAACCGAATAGGAACGGGGGGTGACCTCACTTGTAAATAACCCAAGTAGGAACCGGAGGCCGAACGGGAGCGCGAGACCTACTTGAGACAGTTGGTGGTCGCTCCAACTCTGGTCGCTGCACTCAGCGAGGACCCTGGGACACGGCGCTGTGCAGGTCGCCGGAGCCGGAGTCGCTGCTACCAAGGTCCAGTCGGGGGAGGCACCGCCGTGGGTGAGCAAGGAGAGGATGGGGAGCGCCGGAAGAGCAGCACGCCGGCGACCTGGACGGGCGGCGTGCAACAGCACCAAGACGCGGGGGCTGCGAGTTGCAGCAACACTGGGCGACGGGGAGAAGCGACAGAACGAGGCGGCGGCGAGAAGCACTTGCCGGCCGCCTCTTTCATTTCTTCAGTGAACAAAGCATAAATGTGCAGCTCCTATGTACTCCAAGAAATATAAAAGCATTTAGATCACTAAAATAGTTATCTAAATGCTCTTATATTTCTTTACGGAAGGAGTATTTACATTTTATCCTTAAAAATAAGTTTAAATTAAAAAGAACAAATCATCAAGATTTGAAAGTAGGGTGTGGCAAATAATCAATTTCAATGCAAGCAGTGACAAATTCTCAAAAGTGCCAAATTTCCGTGTGTCGTGACGGTAACACGTATGCATGTGACGGAGTGGGGGGTGGCAGTGCAAGATAGGGATGTAATGTAGTCTCGAGAAAATATAAGGAGTAAAATGTTCGATATATTCAGCGCTACTAGATACCATTTTGGTGTGTCTCTATCCTTTTACATAAAAACCTTTTTTGGGAGTTAACCCACCCTAACCCAAAAAAAAACCTCGAAAAAAAAATCTTTTTTGGGGAGTGAGCCCTCCCTAACCCTTTCATCGTAGTCTTATAACTCCCAAATAGATTAGGGGTGGGGCGGGGGCTTGTCTTGTAGCGGGTCCATCGATGGAGGACATGGATAAGTGGCAAAAGGGGAGGACATGTTCATCTGCACATGGGAAAGCCTTGGTCCCACAAGGGGAAAGGCATGAGACAAGTTTTCTATCAAAATTTTGTTTTATATGTCATGTGTCGCACTAGATCTTAGGAGGGATACGACTTATATAGTTTCCTTCTAAGGTGACTTGCGAAGGGGAAATGGCACATGAGCCTGGACGCAAATTTGCGTATAGGAAGCTACACGGATGGTTCCGAGTGTTTGTCTAGGACCTGGTTATATGGACTAGGTGGGGTGTGAATAGTCCTATAAAAATGTCTACTCTGAATTTTATTTTGAAAAGGTATAGCCTTTTCTATTTGGAACCTTAAGAACATATACACGTGAAAGTCTACAACAAAGCACAAATGCATAAGGAAACTTACAAGGATGTAAGAGTTAGGGAAAAGAGATTGCAAGCACTGCTAACACATCGATGTTTTTCCGACGTTCCGATGGTTAGCATTATCCCACTCCTTGTTGGCGGGGGTTGAGACACAAAGTCCTAACACCACAAATGTCCCGACAACGTAGACCACAAAGAGCCCACAAAATGCATTCCCATCTATTCCACCATGGCTTAATACCACTAAGGTTAAAGTCTCACCCGGAGTTGATCTTCCACGAAGAAGGCAATTACTGTAACTTATACAAACTCTTCATTCCTTCACATGTTGAAGGCTCTCAAATGACTGATAACCATCTAGGAGGTCCACACCCTCACAGAGTAACAAACTAAGCAAAATCACTGGGATGAACTTCTCAAAAGATCTTCAATTGACTCTCTCAAGAACATATAAGATCACTCTCACAACAAAGATAGCTTGAAGCGATGAGAGATGGAGCACAAAGGAAACGAGTTCAAGAAAGGGAGGAGCATGGCCTTCAATCTCTCAAAGTTCTCCTATGAAAGATGTTTCTAAGTTTCTCCAAAACATGCAATCAACTCAAGGGTTATGGGATATATTTATATGCAGAGAGAGGAGGCAGAGAGAAGAATCTGACCATTACTTGATAAAACAGTTGGGAATCGTTGCCTGGAAAACAAAAAAAATTCTACGCACACGCAATGACCTATCCAAGGAGATTCATAGCAACGAGGGGAGAGTGTGTCTACGTACCCCCATAGACCGTAAGCGGAAGCGTTTCACAACGCGGTTGATGTAGTCGAACTTCTTTGCGCTCGAACCGATCAAGTACCGAACGCACGACACCTCCGCGTTCTACACACGTTTAGCTCAGGGACGTCCTCCACCTTCTTGATCTAGCAAGAAGGCGAGGTAGTAGATGACTTCCGACAACACGACAGCGTGGTGACGGTGATGGTGATGTGATCTCCGCAGGGCTTCGCCTAAGCACTACGAAAATAAGACCGATGGAGTAAACGGTGGACGGGGGCGCCGCACACGGCTAAGACAATCTTGTGTCCTTGTGTGGCGCCCCCTCCCCACATATATATAGGTGGGAGGGAGGGAGGAGCAGCCAAAGGAGGCGCCCAAGTAGGAGGGTGGCGCCCCCCTTTCCTTTCTCCCATGAGAGGGAAAGGCAGGAGGGGCTAGCCCTCCCCCCTTTCCTTCCCTTAGGGCCTGCTATCCAAAGAAGGGGCGCACCGGGGGCTGGTATGTTCCCCCTTTGGCCCATTAGGCCCATATCTTTGTTGAGGGTGCCCGAAACTCCTTTCCGGTGATCCGATAAGTACCCGGTACCCTCCGAAACACTTCCGGTGTCCAAATACCATCCTCCTATATATATATATCAATCTTTACCTCTCGACCATTTCGAGACTCCTTGACATGTCCGTGATCTCATCCGGGACTCCAAACAACATTCGGTCACCAAATCACATAACTCATATAATACTATATCGTCATTGAACGTTAAGCATGGGGACCCTACGGGTTCGAGAACTATGTAGACATGACCGAGACACCTCTCCGGTCAATAACCAATAGCGGAACCTGGATGCCCATATTGGCTCCTACATATTCTATGAAGATCTTTATCGGTCGAACCGTTAAGACAACATACGTAATTCCCTTTGTCCATCGGTATGTTACTTGCCCGAGATTCGATCGTTGGTATCTCTATACCTATTTGAATGCCGTCACCGGCAAGTCTCTTTACTCGTTCCATAATACATCACCTTGTAACTAACTCCTTAGTCATTTGCTTGCAAGCTTACGATGTGTATTACCGAGAGGGCCCAGAGATACCTCTCCGAAACTCGGAATGACAAATCCTAATCTTGATCTATGCCAACTCAACAAGCACCTTCGGAGATACCTGTAGAGCATCTTTATGATCACCCAGTTACATTGTGACGTTTGATAGCACACAAGGTATTCCTCCGGTATCCGGGAGTTGCATAATCTCATAGTCGAAGGAATATGTATTTGACATGAAGAAAGCAATAGCAATAAACTGAACGATCATTATGCTAAGATAACAGATGGGTCTTGTCCATCACATCATTTTCCTAATGATGTGATCTTGTTATCAAATGACAACACATGTCTATGGTTAGGAAACCTTAACCATCTTTGATCAACGAGCTAGTCTAGTAGAGGCATACTAGGGACACGGTATTTGTTTATGAATTCACACATGTATTTAAGTTTTCGATCAATACAATTCTAGCATGAATAATAAACCTTTATCATGAATAAGAAAATATAAAATAACAACTTTATTATTGCCTCTAGGGCATATTTCCTTCAAAAGCTAACTAGCCAGAAAGCTCGAGAAGAAGGACATCGAGGGATGTGGCATTGTCCTTATTGGATGATAGAAGAGATGAATGGCGAAGGTTCATATGCTCGGGATGGCTCGTTCGCAGGTGGGCAACAAGGAGTCACGAGTCGCGTCCAGAGCCTACCGCTCCCCGCCATTCTTTGGCTCCTGTGCTCCTCTGGCTCTACCGCCCCTGCCTATGTGTTTCTGGTAAGCTCCTGGATCTAGCGCCCCTCTTCTATCTCTCCCTCTGATACCCTATGTCCCCACCGCGCCTAGCGATGCCCGCCAACCGGCAACCCTGAGGCCTTGCACATGCATCCCGCTCCGCGGTAGCATCCGTGTGAGTTCTTGCACCTCACACACATTCCCCTAGCATGTTCCCTCGCTGCTCCGCCATGTGTATTGGTCGCCGGCATTCAAATAGACGGTGGGCCGTTGCTAGGTGCATCCCATGCATTAGCCACGGATCACTTGGCCACATATTAATTAATATAGTAAATCAATTTCAAAATTTTCCTTTTTCTTTTTTAGTGGCCCGTATGTAAGCGACATGGGTGGGGTGGAGGTATTTTTTTTATTTTCTTCTTTCTATGTAGGTCCCATATGTAGTACTCCTACCTTGAGACTTGAGAGGCTTAGAACAACTATAGCTGGTCCCCTGAAATTCAGCGTTCAAGTACCGTCAGGGAAAGGTGAAAAGAACCCCAATCGGGGAGTGCAATAGAGAACCTGAGATCGCGCATCTTCACAGAGAATTCAATTTCACCGGGTCCATGTCGGAGACAGCGGGGCAGTCGTTACACCAGAACGCCAACCCTGGTGGTGGGGCACTTCGAAGGTCTGGAGACCCTCCTTGAGATTCCCCCTTTACCGGAAACGCCACCCACAGGTCCTTCCTTAGCTCCAGAAGAAAGGGAGCCCGCCCCAGGTTCCATCATCCTTGGATCCAGGTAGAAGGCCGGAGTATCATCATCCAACAGTCAGTCTACTTAATCGTAATCATAATCATAATCAATCCATTGCCCTGGGTCCATGGGTCCATGGCTGCTTAGCTTGACAACCTTGTTAGCGGCATGAATGCGGGGTTTGGTTTCCAATTGATTTGTATTCATCGGCAAATCAAAGGACCGATTTCTGCTCCTCGGCAAAGGCAAAGTCAATTCAATAGGAATCTGAATCCTAAAAGGCAAGACCCAAACCACAGGTCGATCAACAGTTCTTCTTTCACTTCCATCTATTGATACCTGTTTTCGGACACTCTTTATTTATTGGGACAATTGCAATTTTACCCCTAGTTGGTTCCTACCCACGGGATTTGCCCTTACTTTTCGAGCTTGCTCATTTTTGCCCTTACTTTTTCCATCGTGGTCCCTCGAATGCCCTTTGACCGTTTGACCAAAACTTTGAAAATTCATAACTAATTCATATGAACTCAGAAAAATGCAAATAAGATATCAAAATGTTCAGATAAACATTACCTTTATGTGCATATCATTTGCATTCAGGACAAAAGCACCCTTTAAACTACCTAAGGTAATTAATGTTATTAACATTATTAAAAATAAAAAGGTATAAACAATACTTTTTTCATGAATAAAAATTACATGCAAATGTAAGTGATGTTTTCTGAACATCCAGATATCTTATTTTCATTTTTCTGAGTTCATATCATCTTGTTATGAATGTTCCAACGACCTTGACCATTATTTGGAAACTTCATAACAAGTTGATACAAACTCAGAAAAATGCAAATAAGATATCAGGATGTTCAGAACACATCACCTACATTTGCATGTAATTTTTATTCATGAAAAAATATTGCTTATACCTTTTTATTTTTAATAATGTTAATAAAATTAACTACCTCAGGTAGTTTAAACGATGCTTTTGTCCTGAATGCAAATGATATGCACATAAAGGTAATGTTTATCTGAACATTTTGATATCTTATTTGCATTTTTCTGTGTTCATATGAATTAGTTATGAATTTTCAAAGTTTTGGTCAAACGGTCAAAGGGCATTCGAGGGACCTCGACGGAAAAAGTGAGGGCAAAATTGAGCAAGCTCGAAAAGTAAGGGCAAAACCCGTGGGTAGGAACCAACTAGGGGTAAAAATGCAATTGTCCCTTATTTATTTACCGAACTAGCAACAAGGAGCTTTTCCTAGCAGTCATGTTGCCCAGCCGGAAAGAATGGAAGAGGATTTTTCGTATCACATTCGTACTGACTTAACAGGATCCGTCTCCATTTCCTTCTCTAGTCAGGGAAGCCATAATCAATCAGTAAGAAGTATATCTATAGGGAGTTTCTAATAAGAGAACTGGCAAGAGCCCTTGTTTGCTATTAAAAAATGTTTCCAACAAGGACTTTGAGCCTGATTGTGAAGGATCATATGTCGGGTTTCCCTTGCATTTGATAATGATACAATTAGAATTTGTTGAATTGAAATATGTTCAATCTCGTTTCTTTTACGTGGTTTTGGCAACTATCAATTATCTCTGAGAATTCACATCTGTAAAAGATTCCTACATTCCACGAGATTCGTTGCCTGTGATGAGTGGGGACCTTAGAGCTGAAAACCTACATACAGTGACCCCTATGGGCAGCACCCTGGGCTGGCTATGTACGAGACATCAAACTGTCTCCCGGGTCCAAAGTTTCCATTTCCAGGCCTGATAGTCTTCAACTAAAAAAAGAGATTGGATGCAGTTACTAATTCATGATCTGGCATGTACAGAATGAAAACTTCATTCTCGATTCGACGAGAATTTTGAAAGCGTTTCATTTGCTTCTCTTCAATGGAAGTTTCATTTTCCTGCGGTGAAAGGAGTGGTTTAATTCGATGCAAGGTGCAAACGAGCTTTTCCAAAGATGGAGTCCTTTCAGAAATACATGTGCCAGAAGAAAGCAGATTATTTTTCTATCAAAAAATGAATCTGCTTTCTGATGGCCATTTCGGTCCGTTGTGGGACCACGACTTGCAAAGAAGGTATTTAGCGCAAAGAACTTCTTCCACTTTTGGGGATTCCACTAATTGATAGATGGAAGTGGATGCGGCAGGATTGGCCCCAATTGAATCACTAGTTGAAGATATCCACGTGCAGAGTTAGGGAGATGCAGATGGAGGGACATTTGGATTGCTGCTAGAAGGGCTTAAGACAAATAGATTGTTGGAATGGGATGTAAATTGGTATACAAGATTCAAAAGAAAGCGGGTGGTTCTATTGAAGAAGAAATCAGTATCCAAATTGGAAGAGAAAAGGTTCTGTAACCTACATATACCATATGGGAACACATTACACAACAAGGAAAATGCCACTTGAGGTACATGTATGCATCCACTTCATCGGATGATCCAACTAAAATCAAGTTGTTCGACCACAGATAGGATCGGTCGTTCGGGAAAAGCCACGGTTTCCTTCCCTTTTATGAACAGGGAAATCTGCTAGGAAAAGCTCCTTGCTGCTAGTTCGGTAAATAAATAAAGAGTGTCCGACCCTTGGGAGGACTTCCATTTAATAGCAAAGCAGTTGAATTCCTTGCCCGGAATGCAAATGCGTGGTTCTGAATGCATTAGGCAGAGCCCTTGTTTCCTATTAAAAAACGTTTCCAACAAGGACTTTGAGGCTGATTGTGAAGGATCATACGTCGGGTCTCATAAATAGGCCAAATGGTCTTCCTTTTTGGAGTGAAATAGCCTTTTCTTTTTGATCCCTCACGTGATCAAAGCCTCCTTCCTTGCCGCCAACGCACGCTGATAACCCACAAGTATAGGGGATCGCAACAGTTTTTGAGGGTAGAGTATTCAACCCAAATTTATAGATTCGACACAAGGGGAGCCAAAGAATATTTGCCAGTATTAGCAACTGAGTTGTCAATTCAACCACAACTGAAGATTAATTATCTGCAGCAAGTAATCAGTAGCAAAGTAATATGATAGTTTTGATAATAGTGACAGCAACAATGGTAACGGTAACAGTGATAGCAGTAATTTTGTAGCAAGTGCAACAGTGATGATAGCAGAAGTAACTTAGCAGAAACAATATAAGATAAATTCATAGGCATTGGATCGGTAATTTTTTTGATGATATTCATCATGTGACAGTCATAACCTAGGGCGATACGGCACTAGCTCCAGGTCATAAATATAATGTAGGCATGTATTCCGTAAATAGTCATACGTGCTTATGGAAAGAACTTGCATGACATTTTTTGTCCTACCCTCTCGTGGCAGCGGGGTCCATATTGGAAACTAAGGGATATTAAGGCCTCCTTTTAATAGAGAACCGGAACAAAGCATTAACACACAGTGAATACATGAACTCCTCAAACTACGGTCATCACTGGGAGTGGTCCCGACTATTGTCACTCCAGGGTTGCCGGATCATAACACGTAGTAGGTGACTATAACTTGCAAGATCGGATCTAGAACATGGATATAATGGTGATAACATAAACAGTTTAGATCTAAATTCATGGCACCCAGG
Organism: Triticum aestivum; assembly: GCF_018294505.1. Classification (NCBI taxonomy): domain Eukaryota; kingdom Viridiplantae; phylum Streptophyta; class Magnoliopsida; order Poales; family Poaceae; genus Triticum; species Triticum aestivum. Next base: position 479,360,054 of record NC_057799.1, read on the forward strand.
CCCAAAGTGACAAGCATTAAGCATAGCAAAGTCATAGCAACATCAATCTCAGAACATAGTGGATACTAGGGATCAAGCCCTAACAAAACTAAGTCGATTACATGATGAATCTCATCCAACTCCTCACCGACCAGCGATCCTACGAAGGAATTACTCACTCCCGCTGGGGAGCATCATGGAATTGGCGATGGAGAAGGGTTGGTGATGACGAAGAACGAAGATCCCCCTCTCCGGAGCCCCAAACGGACTCCAAATCTGGCCTCCTGATGAAGAACAGGAGGTGACGGCGGCTTCGTTTCGTGGAACGTGATAATTCTTTCTCCCTGATTTTTTCTGGAAAAATAGGATTTTATAGCGTAGGTTTCAGGGTCTGCGAGGCCACCAGGTGGGGACAACCCACCTGGGTGCGCCAGGAGGGGGGGCGCCCTGGTGGGTTGTGCCCACCCAGGTGCCCCCTCTGGTGGGTCTTGGCTCCAGAAATTCTCTTTATTGATATAAAAATTCCTCGCAAAGTTTCGGTCCATTCCGAGAACTTTTATTTCTGTAGAAAAACAACACCATTGTAGTTCTACTGAAAACAGCGTTAGTCCGGAGTTAGTTTCATTCAAATCATGCAAATTAGAGTCCAAAACAAGAGGAAAAGCGTTAGGAAAAGTAGATACGTTGGAGACGTATCAACTCCCCCAAGCTTAAACATTTGCTTGTCCTCAAGCAATTCAGTTGATAAACTGAAAGTGAAAAAGAAAAACTTTTACGAACTCTTTTGCTATTGTTTGCATAAGTAAGCTTAAACAACACCCAGGTTTTCAGCCAACATTATAACTAACCATGCCGGCAATAACTCTTAAAGATTATATTAACTCATATCAATGACATAATCAGCTAGCGAGCAATAATAAGATACCTCAAACAGCAACATGTTATCAAAACAACCATGATATAATATGACAATAGTGGTATCTCGCTAGCCCTTTCTAAGACCGCAAGACATAAACGCAGAGCACCTCCAAAGTTCAAGCAACGACTAAACATTGTAATTCATGGTAGAAAAGATCCAGTCATGATGCATCCAACATTAGCTACAGACAATGCATAAGCATGACAGCAGTGCTCTCTGGTTCTGGCGCTTATTTTAGAAGGTGATGTCACAACATAAAAGTAAATAGAAAGTCCCTTCGTAGAGGGAAGCAGTGATTTGCAGAGGTGCCAGAGCTCAAGTTTTTAAAACAGAGGTAAATGATATTTTGAGACATGCACCTTTCTCATTTACTTCACGACCATCAGTTATCAATATCTTCCATGCTAAGCATGCTAGTGGCGGTTCCCAAGCGATAAAAGTAAAGGTTTTGACTCCATTGGGAGTTTTTGTTTGATTATTTAAGAGATCATTTCTTTTGCAGTTTGGGACTGGGCATCCCTATTACCGCCCTTTTCTCGTGCGATGGCGAGTGAATAAACACTCGACCTGAGAATAACCTGCTTAGCATGGAAGATACCGACCACCTCCTATTGTTCCATGAACGATCCAGGCACACAAAAGGGATATTTATTTGAAGTTTTTAGAGGTGGCACATGCAAATTTACTTAGGACGTCAGGGTAATACCGCATATAGGTAGGTATGGTGGACTCATCTGGAATAACTTGGGTTCAAGGTTTTTGATGCACAAGCAGAATTCCCACTTAGTACAGGCGAAGGCTAGCAAATAGGTTGAGAAGCGGCCAGCTAGAGAGAAACAACGGTCATGAACATGCATTATGCATAAGTAATATTCGACACTAGCATGAGTAGGATATGAACACCATGAACCTAAATATCATAGAGGCTATGTTGGTTTTGATTCAACTACATGCATGAACATGTGCCAAGTCAAGCCACTCGAACATTCAGAGGAGGATACCATGTCATCATACTACATCACAATCATTTTAATGCAATGTTGATATCCAAGATAAATCATTATTCACTCCTAGCTACTTATGCATGGCATGAGAAACTATGATCTCTAATTGTCATTGCAAACATGTTTAATCATAATGAGCTGAATCATGAATACTAGGTTAAACATATTTACACAAACGGAACAAGTCGAGTTCATACCCGTTTCTCTCTGCCACGGCCAGTTCATCGAATATCGTCATTATTGACTTTCACTTGCACGACCGAACGATGTGAAAATAATAATAGTGCAAGAGTGTCGTGGACTAAGCTGGAATCTGCAAAACATTTTATTCAATAAGAGAAGACAAGGTAAAATGGGCTCTTTGTTAGATTAACGATTATTCATATGAGAGCCACTCAACATTTTCATCGTGGTCTTCTGCTCAGTATGACTCAAATAAAAAGAAAAGAAATTCAGAGAAACACACTGAAATATTTTTGGAGTTTTTGGTTTTCTGGAACAGGCAAATAAAAGGGAAAAACAAAAACAAGAAAACTATTTAGACGGGAAAGCTCCCAACAAGCAAAAGAAGAACAAGGAAATCTTTTTGGGTTTTCTTTTTAGTACTACAATTAAGCATGCAAAGAAAGTAAACTAAATACAACTATTTTTTGTTTTTCTAAGGTTTTTCAAAACACACAAGAAGAAAGCAAGAAAAATAAAATTAACATGGATGATACAATGAAAAAGTGTCAACACTGACAACTGGAATGATATGTGCGAACATGAATGTAATGTCGGTGAGAAACACGTACTCCCCCAAGCTTAGGCTTTTGGCCTAACTTGGTAATCGATCAGTAGCCTGGATAGTAGTTGGGGTGCTGAAGAGCAGGTATCCATGCATCACACTGCTGAGGCTCCTCCACTGCTGCAGCCTGGTCGTTCCGGTAGGCGATGATATCTGCATGCATAATCCTATATCCGCCCCTGGCAACAGGATCAAACAAAGCAGGAGTAGGAAATGGAGTAATATCACGAGTTTCAATGCTAAAAACCAGGTTATAAGGAATAGGAATGTTAGGATAATCTCGTGCAAGAAAATGGTGGTGTTCCATGGCTGCGCGGTCTAGGTAGACCTTGGTCAAAGGGTAATCATGAGGGTGTATCTCGACATTAAAGTGAGCCGCCAAACGAGTAGCAAAAACCCCACCATGTATTTTATCCTTGGATTTATTAATATGGAGGCGACGTGCCACAATAGCTCCCAAGCTATAAGTGTTGTCGCCTTCTAGTGCATGGCGTAAAACTGCAAGGTCTGGTGAACTGAGTGCACTCACCTTCTCTCTAGCAAGCAAGCATTTTGCAATGAAAAGAGCAAAGTAATGAACAACAGGAAATTGCAAGCCAGCGACAGTGATAGCCGACACCCCTCTCTCATCTCCCACTGTCAAGGTATGATAAAAGGCCTCAAACTCTGCCAGCCTTGGCTCTTCTAAGCTCCCGTCAGAAGAAATCATCCATTTGTTACAAAATTCAATAAGTGGTATCTGACGGGTTTCAGCATATAAACTAAACTGCACTTCAGGGGGATTATTCCTAGGAAAGAAAGTGAAACTTTGAACAAAGGTGTTTGTGAGGAGATGATACCGTTCACACTCATCTGCGATGAAGTCGGTGAGGCCGGCATTAGCAGCATATTGTGTGAACTCCTGAAGGATTCCAGCCTCTTCCATGAACTGGGTATGCGGCCATTCGCACGGCCGTACTTCCACCAACCTCCGAGGATGGAGATCACTGTCATATGACTCCCCAATAACTCCCTTGGAGTTCTTCTTAGAAGCAAATTTCCTAAAGATATTCATCCTTTTCCTATGAACAAAAATTCTGAAATTTTTAGTCCACAAATTTTTCTCAACAAAATTGATAGCAACTACTCATAGGGATACATAGAGGCCATAGCAAGCATTCAAAGTACTTATAACTCTAAGAATTCAACATGCAATCTCATCTACAACAGCACCAAGAGTAGCTAATTATTCAAAATATAAACCACTAAAACAAAAACTAATTGGACAAACGGTGGAGTCACATACCAAGCAACAATCCCCCGAAACAGTTTCGGAAATGAAGCTTCGAGCAAAGAGATCAAAATCCGCTGGTTTGGGAGCAAGAACACGAGAGAGAGAGAGCAATGGAGAACTTTTTCTCGAGGTAAGTGATGGTGTGGTGTGAAGGGATAAGTAAGGGGGCCACGTGGGGACCACAACCCACCAGGGCGCGCCTGGGGGTCCTGGCGCGCCCAGGTGGGTTGTGCCCACCTGGTGCACCTCCCTCTGATATTATCTGCACCATAAATTCTTAAATATTCAGAAAAAATCGTATTAAATTTCCAGAGCATCCTGAGAACTTTTATTTTTGGGTCATTTTTTATTGCACGGGAAAATCAGAAAACAAACAAATCATGTCATTTTTATTTTATTTTACTAATAAAAATAGAAAACAAAAGGTAGGGACAGAAGGTAGTGCTTACTAAATTCATCAACCTCATACCTCTAAAAAATGATCCATTAATAAGGTTGATCAAGTCTTATTAACAACCACTTTCGATTAGCATGAAACCAAAGAAATTTCGTAAATCACTAAGTTACCTCAACCGGGATATGAATGTCCCCAACAATAAGCATTTCATATTTCTTTTTGGCAGTAGGTAGAGGTATTTGAAAACTTCCAATAGTGATTGTCGGAGATTTTTCAATAACATTAATACCATTCACTTGGAATTGTTTCTTCGGAAAGTGCACTGTATGCTCATTACCATTGATATGAAAAGTGACCTTGCTTTTATTGCAATCAATAACAGCCCTTGTAGTATTCAAGAAGGGTCTACCAAGGATAATCGACATGTTGTCATCCTCGGGCATCTCAAGTATAACAAAGTCAGTCAAAATTGTAACATTAGCAACAACAACGGGCACATCCTCACAGATACCGATAGGTATGGCAGTTGATTTGTCAGCCATTTGCAAAGATATTTCAGTAGGTGTGAGCTTATTCAAATCAAGTCTTTTATATAAAGAGAAATGCATAACGCTAACACTAGCTCCTAAATCACATAAAGCAGTTTTCACATAATTCTTTTTGATGGAGCAAGGTATAGTTGGTATTCCTGGATCTCCAAGTTTTATAGGTACTCCAGCCTTAAAAGTATAACTGGCAAGCATGGTGGAGTTTTTAGCTTCCGGTATTTTTCCCTTATTGGTGATGATGTCTTTCATATACTTTGCATAAGGAGGCATTTTCAAGATATCAGTCAAGCGAGTATGCAAAAAGACTGGCCTCAGCATTTCAGCAAAGCGTTCAAATTCTTCATCATCTTTCTTTTTAGTTGACTTGGGTGGAAAAGGCATAGGTTTTTGAACCCACGGTTCTCTTTCTTTACCGTGTTTTCTAGCAATGAAGTCTCTTTTGTCATATCTTTTATTCTTGGTTTGTGGGTTATCAAGATCAACTGGAGGTTCTATCTCAACATCATTATCTGGTTCTTTTTCATTGTTCGGTTGGGTATCTTCATGAACATCAACATTATCTTTTTCATTATCACTAGGTGGATGTTCATTACCAGATTGAGTTTCAGCATCAGAGATAGAAGTTTCATTGTCATTATCAAGATGTTTTTCTATTTCAGGTTCACTAGAGGCATGCAAAGTCCTCTCATTTTTCTTTTTCTTTTTAGAAGGACTAGGTGCAGTGGTGTTGTTCGTTTGTGAATCATGTTCAATTCTTTTTGGGTGTCCCACAGGATAAAGTGGTTCCTGATTCATTTTACCTCCTCTAGTTGCAACTCTAACAACAAAGTCGTGTATGTTGTTATTCATTTCATCAAGCAATTCTCTTTGTGATTTAGCAACTTGTTCTAACTAGGTTTGTACCAAAGAAGCATGTTTCCCCACACCTCTAACATCATTTGAGATTCTAAATAACAAGTCACTCAAGCGAGCAATCATATCATAATTATATTTCAATTGTTTCATAACATTTGCATTGAAGTGATCTTGTTTTCTAATGTAGTTTTCAAACTCATAAAGGCATTGACTAGGGTGCATATTGTGAGGATTGTCATTATCATTGAATTTTATTAGAGAATTTATCTCTACCACCTTAGGCAACTGAAGGAAATATGCCCTAGAGGCAATAATAAAGTTATTATTTATTTCCTTATATCATGATAAATTTTTATTATTCATGCTAGAATTTTATTAACCGGAAACTTAGTATATGGGTGAATACATAGACAAAACAGAGTGTCCCTAGTATGCCTCTACTTGACTAGCTCGTTAATCAAAGATGGTTATGTTTCCTAACCATAGACATGTGTTGTCATTTGATGAACGGGATCACATCATTAGGAGAATGATGTGATGGACAAGACCCATCCGTTAGCTTTGCATAATGATCGTTTAGTTTTATTGCTATTGCTTTCTTCATGACTTATACATGTTCCTCTGACTATGAGATTATGCAACTCCCAAATACCGGAGGAACACCTTGTGTGCTATCAAACGTCACAACGTAACTGGGTGATTATAAAGATGCTCTACAGGTGTCTCTGAAGGTGTTTGTTGGGTTGGCATAGATCGAGATTAGGATTTGTCACTCCGTGTATCGGAGAGGTATCTCTGGGCCCTCTCAGTAATGCACATCACTATAAGCCTTGCAAGCAATGTGACTAATGAGTTAGTTACGGGATGATGCATTACGGAACGAGTAAAGAGACTTGCCGGTAACGATATTGAACTAGGTATGAGGATACCGACGGTCGAATCTCAGGCAAGTAAAATACTGATGACAAAGGGAACAACGTATGTTGTTATGCGGTTTGACCGATAAAGATCTTCATAGAATATGTAGGAGCCAATATGATCATCCAGGTTCTGCTATTGGTTATTTACCAGAGATGTCTCTCGGTCATGTCTACATAGTTCTCGAACCCGTAGGGTCCGCACGCTTAACGTTCGATGACGATTTGTATTATGAGTTATGTGATTTGATGACCGAAGTTTATCGGAGTCCCGGATGAGATCACGGACATGACGAGGAGTCTCGAAATGGTCGAGAGGTAAAGATCGATATATTGTAAGGCTATATTCAGACATCGGAAAGGTTCCGAGTGATTCGGGTATTTTTCGGATTACCGGAGAGTTACGGGAATTCGCCGAGGGAAGTAGTGGGCCTTAATGGGCCATACGGGAAAGGAGAGAAGGGCCTCAAGGGGTGGCCGCGCGCCCCCCTGATACGTCCATTTTGCATCATGCTTTTATATCGATATTTATTGCATTATGGGCTGTTATTACACATTATGTCACAATACTTATGCCTATTCTCTCTTATTTTACAAGGTTTACATGAAGAGGGAGAATGTCGGCAGCTGGAATCCTGGGCTGGAAAAGGAGCAAATATTAGAGACCTATTCTGCACAACTCGAAAAGTCCTGAAACTTCACGGAAGTCATTTTTGGAATTAATAAAAAATACCGAGCGAAAAACTACCAGAGGGGGGCCACCCACCATCCACGAGGGTGGGGGGCGCGCCCTACCCCACTGGGCGCGCCCCCTGCCTCGTGGGCCACCTGGCAGGCCCCCGGTGCCCCTCTTTGGCTATATGGTGTCTTTCACCCTGGAAAAATCATAAGCAAGCTCTCGGAACCTTGGCGGAACCAATCTAGGGCTCCGGCGGAGCTGTTCTGCCGGGGAAACCTGTGGGTTACTAGTAGTGTTGATTACTCCTTGTAGTTGATGCTAGTTGGTTTACTTGGTGGAAGATCATATGTTCAGATCCTTAATGCATATTAATACCCCTCTGATTATGAACATGAATATGATTTGTGAGTAGTTACGTTTGTTCCTGAGGACATGGGAGAAGTCTTGCTATAAGTAGTCATGTGAATTTGGTATTCGTTCGATATTTTGATGAGATGTATGTTGTCTCTCCTCTAGTGGTGTTATGTGAACGTCGACTACATGACACCTCACCATTTTTTGGGCCTAGAGGAAGGCATTGGGAAGTAATAAGTAGATGATGGGTTGCTAGAGTGACAGAAGCTTGAACCCTAGTTTATGCGTTGCTTCGTAAGGGGCTAATTTGGATCCATATGTTTCATGCTATGGTTAGGTTTACCTTAATACTTCTTTTGTAGTTGCGGATGCTTGCAATAGGGGTTAATCATAAGTGGGATGCTTGTCCAAGGAAGGGCAGCACCCAAGCACCGGTCCACCCACATATCAAATTATCAAAGTACTGAACGCGAATCATATGATCGTGATGAAAACTAGCTTGACGATAATTCCCATGTGTCCTCGGGAGCGTTTTCCTTCATATAATAAATTTTCCAGGCTTGTCGTTTGCTACAAAAAGGATTGGGCCACCTTGCTGCACTTTATTTACACTTGTTACTTGTTACCCGTTACAAATTACCTTATCACAAAAACTATCTATTACCGATAATTTCAGTGCTTGCAGAGAATACCTTACTGAAAACCGCTTGTCATTTCCTTCTGCTCCTCGTTGGGTTCGACACTCTTACTTATCTAAAGGACTACGATAGATCCCCTACACTTGTGGGTCATCAAGACTCTTTTATGGCACCGTTGCCGGGGAGTGAAGCGCCTTTGGTAAGTGGAATTTGGTAAGGAAAAATTTATATAGTGTGCTGAAATTTACTGTCACTTGTTACTATGGAAAGTAATCCTTTGAGGGGCTTGTTTGGGGTATCTTCACCCTGACCAGTAGAGCAAAGAGTTGCTCCTCAACCTACTGAACCTACTGAAAATGTTTACTTTGAAATTCCCTCAGGTATGGTAGAGAAACTGCTAGCTAATCCTTTTACACGAGATGGAACATTGCATCCCGATTTTCACCTAATCTACGTGGATGAAGTTTGTGGATTATTTAAGGTTGCAGGTATGCCCGAGGATGTTATCAAGAAGAAGGTCTTCCCTTTATCTTTGAATGGAAAGGCATTGACATGGTTTAGGCTATGTGATGATATGGGATCATGGAACTACAACCGATTGAAATTGGAATTTCATCAGAAGTTTTATCCTATGCATCTTGTTCATCGTGATCGTAATTATATATATAATTTTTGGCCTCGCGAAGGATAAAGCATCGCTCAAGCTTGGGGGAGGCTTAAGTCAATGTTATATTCATGCCCCAATCATGAGCTCTCAAGAGAAATGATTATTCAAAAAAAATTATGCTCGGCTTTCTCTCAATAATCGCTCCATGCTCGATACTTCTTGTACTAGTTCTTTTATGATGAAGACTATTGAATTCAAATGGGATTTATTGGAAAGAATTAAACGCAACTCTGAAGATTGGGACCTCGACGAAGGTAAGGAGTCAGGTCTAACACCTAAGTTTGATTGTGTTAAATCTTTTATGGATACCGATGCTTTCCGTGAATTTAGCACTAAATATGGACTTGACTCTGAGATAGTAGCTTCCTTCTGTGAATCATTTGCTACTCATGTTGATCTCCCTAAGGGGAAGTGGTTTAAATATAGTTCCCCCACTAAAGTAAAAGTAGTTGCACCTATTAAAGTTGAAGAAAAGACTATCACTTATAATGATCCTATTGTTCCTACTACTTATGTTGAGAAACCACCTTTCCCTGTTAGATTAAAGGATCATGCTAAAGCTTCAACTGTTGTCAACAAAAGTAATATTAGGACACCCAAACCCCCTGAGCAAATTAAAGTTGAACCTACCTTTGCTATGGTTAAAGATCTCTTAGCTGATAATATTGATGGGCATGTTATTTACTTCTGTAATGAAGCTGCTAGAATTGCTAGACCTGATGCTAAAAATAAAAATAGACCTGTGATAGGCATGCCTGTTATTTCTATTAAAATAGGAGATCATTGTTATCATGGCTTGTGTGATATGGGTGCTAGTGCTAGTGCAATACCTCATTCCTTATACAAAGAAAATATGCATGATATTGCACCTGCTGAGATAGAAGAAATTGAGGTTACAATTAAGCTTACCAATAGAGATACTATTTCACCAGTTGGGATTGTTAGAGATATTGAAGTCTTGTGTGGGAAAGTTAAATATCCCGCTGATTTTCTTGTTCTTGGTTCCCCACAAGACAACTTTTGTCCCATTATATTTGGTAGACCCTTCTCAAATATTGTTAATGCTAGGATAGACTGCGAAAAGGATGTTGTCACTGTTGGTTTGGGAGATATGTCTCATGAGTTTAATTTTGCTAAATTTCATAGACAACCCCGTGATGAGGAATTGCCTAGTAAAGATGAAATTATCGGTCTTGCTTCTATTGTCGTGCCTCCTAATGATCCTTTAGAACAATATTTGCTTGACCATGAAAATGATATGTTTATGAATGAAAGAAGGGAAATAGATGAAGTATTCTTTAAACAGGGACCTATTCTGAAACATAATTTGCCTGTTGAAATCCTCGGGGATCCTCCTCCACCCAAGGGTGATCCCGTGTTTGAGCTTAAACCATTACCTGATACTCTTAAATATGCTTATCTTGATGAAAAGAAGATATCACTACAGGAAACAGCTACTTTGCCGTCTGCCATGGCGGACGGCAAAGGCTCGAAAGGCGGACGGCAAAGACCTTTGCCGTCAGCCGCGGACGGCAAAAGGCTCCGGCAAAGAAGGCTACGGTAAACAGCTGCTTTGCCGTCTGCTTCCTGGCGGCGGACGGCAAAGGCTCTTTGCCGTCTGCGGCGGACGACAAAGAGGGCGGACGGCAATAATTGTGCTATCAGTCCGTTAAGTGGCTAACGGCAGACCTTTGCCGTCCGCCGCAGACGGCAAAGAGCCTTTGGTCTTTGCCGTCCGCCTTATGATGTCATCTACACGTCACTAGATGGCAGGTTCTTTGCCGTCTGCCACTGATGGCAAAGTGCAGGTTCTTTGCCGTCTGCCACGGACGGCAAAGTCTTTGCCGTCTGCCACTGTAGGCAAACTGACCAAATGGGTCAGCTCCCAGGAAGCACAGTTGGCTGCCATGTGGCTTCTTTGCCGTCCGCGGCAGACGGCAAAGAGCTCTTTGCCGTCGATGGCAGACGGCAAAGAGCCTGCATATTGTCTGTTTTTCTGTTTTTTATTAAATCCCACAATTTGCAGCACATATCACATATATAAGTTTCATATCCAGCACATATCCAACACATATCTAGCACATAAGTTTCATATCACATATCACATCAGTTTCATCCATACACATTGTTCATACATAAGGAAGTTCCATCCATACACATTGTTCCATCCATATATATATTACAATGCAAAGTGTCATGAAGATAGCAAGCTAGATACAATGCAAAGTTTCATCAAAGGAAAAGCAAGCACTCCATCATAGCAAGCTAGCTTCCATCAAGTGAATGAAATCTGGAAAATGGTAAATAAGAAAGTTAGAAATAGGTGACTAGAACAAGAAGAAGACTAGAACAAGAAGAAGACTAGAACAAGAAGTATATGTCATTTATGAGCTAACTTAGGTGAAATGGATCATATATGAGCTAACTAAGTTGAAATGGGTTGTTTATGAGCTAACTTAGTTCAAATGGATCATTTATGAGCTAACTTAGTTGAAATGGGTCGTTTATGAGCTAACTAAGGTGAAGGGCATCGTTTTTGAGCTAAGTAAGGTGAAATGGGTCATTTTGGAGCTAACCTAGGTGAAATGGGTCATTTTGGAGCTAACCTAGGTGAAATGGGTCATTTTAAAGCTAACGTAGGTAAAATGGATCATTTAGGAGCTCATCTACGTAAAATGGGTCATTTTAGAGCTAATTTAGTTGAAATGGATCTTTTTGAGCTAACTTAGGTGAAATGGATCATTTAAGAGCTAATTTAGGTGAAATGGATCGTTTTTTAGCTCACTTAGGTCAAATGGATCGTTTATGAGCTAAATTAGTTGAAATGGATCGTTTATGAGATAACCTAGGTAAGATGGGTCATTTTGGAGTTAACCTAGGTGAAATGGGCCATTTTAAAGCTAACGTAGGTAAAATGGATCATTTAGGAGCTAATGTAGGTAAAATGGGTCATTTTTTAGCTAACTTGGATGAACTGCATCATTTATAAGCTAACCTAGGTAAAATGGGTCATCTTGGAGGAAAATAAGCTAACTCTAGGTCATTATGGTAAGCATATTGGAGGAAATAAAGCTAAGTCTAGGTCTTTATGCATTTGTTAAGCAAAACACTAGAGAAACTTACCGTGATCAAGGAGGTGTAGGAGCGGGGTGGCTAGTGCCGCTACCTGGAGAAGGATCGTGCGATGCGTTTCTGGAGTTAAGCTGCACCAAAGATCATTTCCAATGTCTCGTTAGCATTACGACACTCAAATGTTAAGACTACCAAGTAATGTCCATTCAAACTAAACTCACCGTGCTCCCAGGAGCAATCACTAGCATCGGCGGAGCGGGCTGACCGGACTTCTCGCACACAGACTGCACATTTGGTTTTCAGAACAGAGTCATACTAGTTAGTAATGAGACTCAAATGTTAAGACTAGCAAGTAATCTGCAGAAGAAACTTACCACAAGGAGCTCGTACATGGCCCTTGCCTGCATGTCATTCCGTGCCCTCTCCTCCTCCATCATCTTTCTCGTCCTCTCCTCCATCTCCCGCTGCCTCTCCGCCGCCTCCGCCAGAAGTTTCTCCGTTCTATCTCTCTCAGTCTGTATAGCAGCCTGCAACACCACTCACATGACCATTTGTAATCATTGATGGAAGCGCACACAATGTAATGGAGAAAGATAACTGAGTACGTATCACTAACCTTGATGGCGAGTTGCACTGGCCGTTCACGAGGCCTTATCTCAGGAGCGGAGCTCGACTGGCGCGCCTTGATCTCCGGGAGAGTGCTAGGACAACGGATAAGTCCATCTCCAATGGCTATGGAGCCATGGGACTTCCCGCCACCAGATATCATCACCAGCTCTGGATCAATGGGACCCTGGCTCGGGTTAAAGTCCTCCCCTTTCCTCGCCTTCCCCTCATCTCTATATCTCACGAGCTTGTTGTGGGAAGAGATGTTGGTGAAGTTGTTTGCATCATCGAGGTCAGACTGAGAGAAAGCCTTGACTTTCTTGTAAGAGCCAGTGTGGGCCATGGCATACAGGTCGTACACCTCTGGCACCTTATCCGCCTTATTGTGGCATGCCTGAAAGAGAGAAACAATGAAAATTAGTAATTAAAGGGCTCAAGCTAGCATGATGAATGAATTGCATGAATCATGAAGCAAACCACATACCCAGTTGCGCCCGAACTGATATAAGTTGGAGCTGCCTTGATGGTGTGGCACACCTTCCATTTGGGCACGTTTGTCCTTGGCCTGGTTGTGGAGGGCTAGCCATTCTTGTGAGCACCACTCATCGACCAACACTTCCCAACAATCCATCCGATCCGCACACCATCTCGGAGGCGCCTAAGTTAGCAAATAGAAACTTGAGCGCTACGGCTAAGAATTACTAAATGAAGGAACTTAAGTAGAAGGCCTTAAGAATTACCTTCATGTACTGCTCCTTACTCAGGAACTTATCGCGGCACGCCGGCTTGGTCTTCTTGATACCACGCAAGGCGTAGTAGTCTCGAACAGCCTGCACCCGAGCCTCGTGCCGTAAGTTCTGGAGTAGGCGCTTGCAGACGTTCTGGATAACATTTGCGCACTCCTCCTCGTATCCCTCCTCACACCTGTAGAATGTCTGCAATCAAATGAGACAATATTGATTAGTACAATTAATAACTAGCTAGTTGAAGATTTTGAAATGTGTAAAGGAGAAATTACCCAGAACGTCCTGATCACCATGTCTGCCCTCGTGTCGCACACGACACCGTCGATAATGACACCGTAGAAATTACCGTTTGTTTGAACCAAGAGATGAAACCGGGATAGCCGCCACCTTGCTTTGCGAGAAGCTCATACTCTTCGACAGAATCCTTTTGGATCACCGCTCCATACGAGAATAAGGTGACGTATCGACTGTATGAAATATCCAGGAATAAGAGCAGTTCAAAGGAAATAGAAGTTGCGAAACTATGTACCGAGAACTTACTCGATGTACGGCCGCACTTCTATCAGGTTGTTGAAGATATACAACGAAATGGTCCGCCATTGTTCGTTATCCAAAGATACTGGATTTGAAACACTGGCTGGTGCGAGATTCCCTTTGAATAGGCTGAGGTTGGATCCACCCTTTTTAGGGTCGTCAGCATTGTACCGAGGCTTCGGATTATGCAAATGACGATTTTTGGCTTCGTAGTGTGCTGTCACGAAGTTTGCCGCCTCCTCAGTGATGAATGCCTCAACCATCGATGCTTCAATTCTACGTTTATTTTTACATTTTTGTCGAAGCGTCTTCTGCATCCTCTCAGTTGGGTAGCACCAACGATTTTGCACGGGCCCCCCCAATCTTGCCTCGGTCGGGAGATGCAAAATCAAATGTTGCATTGGATTAAAGAAGCCCGGTGGAAAGATCTTCTCTAACTTGCAGATCAACTCCGGCGCCAACTCTTCCATTTCTTCTAGCACGCTAGGCGATAGTTCTTTCGCACAAAGAACACAGAAGAAATAGCTGAGTTCTGCCAGTACTAGCCATTCATCCTCAGGGATGAAGCCACGCAACATCACCGGCATTACCCGCTCAATCCATATGTGCCAATCATGACTCTTGAGACCAAATATCTTCAATTTATCAAGACTGGCTCCCCTCTGTAGATTCGCTGCATACCCATCGGGGAACATCAACTGCATTTTCACCCACAAGATAATTTCCCTCATAGCCGGCCTTCCAAGATTGAACCATGCCTTTGGCTTCGTCCAGTTCTGCTTTCCTTTCGGTTCTTTCATGTTTTGTAACGGCCTATCACATAGCGCCTCCAGATCGACTCTAGCCTTAGTATTATCCTTTGACTTCCCATCTATGCCGAACAATGTACCAAAAAGTGCCTCGGCGATATTCTTCTCAGTGTGCATCACGTCGATGTTGTGTGGGCAAAGGAGGTCTTTGAAGTAAGGCAGATCCCATAAGCATGTTTTGTGAGTCCAGGCGTGCTTAGAATTATACCCCTTGAAGTACCCTGGACGCTCGGGATTTGGATCAAGAGCGTTTAACTGATCCAGGGTCTGTTGGCCTGTCAATGCATGTGGTGCAGAGTTTTTGACAACTCTACCTCTGATGAGGTTCTTCTTGTCTTTCCTGAACTTATGGCGAGGATTCAGGAACTCTCTATGCATGTCGAAGCAAGAAAACTTGCGACCGGCCTGAAGCCAACGAAACTCAAGAGCTCCCTTGCATGTGGGGCACGGGAACCTTCCATGCACACACCAGCCAACGAATAGCGCATACGCCGGCAAGTCATGCGTCGAGTACATGTACCAGACACGCATTTTGAAGTTCCGTTTGCTATAGGCATCGTATGTCTTGAACCCATTATCCCAGGCTTCTTGCAATTCGTCCTTAAGCGGTTGCATGTACACATTCATATTTTTCCCCGGATAGTTGGGCCCTGGAATTATCAACGTCAGGAAAATGTTCTTTCTTTGCATAATCTGTCCGGGGGGGAGATTGAGTGGAAAGACAAATACGGGCCAACAACTGTATTGGGCTGCCGTCATACCAAACACACTGAACCCATCCGTGTTGATGCCGACTCGAGGATGCCTCGGATCTGCCGCTTTGTCACCATGTAATTCATCAAACTTTTTCCACGCAACACCATCCGATGTGTGTACAATCATCAGATTCCCATCTGCATCTAGTTCGGTTCTTTTGCCCGTTTTGTGCCATGTCATCTGTCTGGCCGTCTCTTCGACCATGAAAAGACGTTGAAGTCTTGGTACGATTGGCATATACCGAAGAACACTAACGGGGATTTTGG
>NC_057799.1:479379204-479397494 GCF_018294505.1 Triticum aestivum
GTGGGAGGAGAGAAACGGCGAGGGAGAGGGAAGAAGTGAGTAACGGGCGGGGGGTACGGGCCGTTAGGTAGTAGGCTCTTTGCCGTCCGCCCCCCTTTGCCGTCCGCTTATTGCCTCTTTGCCGTCTGCTAGCGGACGGCAAAGAGGTGGCCCGTTAAGTTTTTCAAAAACGGGCGGGGGGTGGGGGCCACCTCACTCTTTGCCGTCCGCTGGCCGACGGCAAAGAGCTGGCAGACGGCAAAGAGCTTCTTTGCCGTCTGCCCTTTCTTTGCCGTCTGCTTTTGGGTAGCTGATGGCAAAGAGCTTCTTTGCCGTCAGCTAGCAGACGGCAAAGAGCTGGCAGATGGCAAATTAGCTGATTCCAGTAGTGTCTATCCTGTTATTGTTAGTGCTAACCTTTCAGAGAAGGAAGAAGAGAAATTATTGAAAACTCTGAAGAAGCACCGTGCTGCTATTGGATATACTCTTGATGATCTTAAGGGCATTAATCCCACTTTATGCCAGCACAAAATTAAATTGGAGAGAGACGCTAAACCGGTTGTTGATCACCACCGACGGTTGAATCCTACGATGAAAGAAGTGGTAAGAAAAGAAATACTAAAGCTTCTGGAGGCAGGTATAATTTATCCGGTTGCTGATAGTCAGTGGGTAAGTCCTGTCCATTGTGTCCCTAAGAAGGGAGGTATTACTGTTGTCCCTAATGATAAAGATTGTCGATGTACAAAAGTAGGGGCTCTCCTTTTGACCCCTTTTACTTGTGCACGGGCAGCCAGAGCCGCACCCGCGGCCACACTTAGCAGGGTAGAGGAGGTAAGCCGGAGGGAAGCCGGAGCACAAGACAATCGAGGCAACGCCAAGGCCAGAAACACTAAAGAGCAAAGGGGCGAGGTGGACACCCCCGGCAAGGCCCTTGCCGGGGCGGCCTCCGCGGCCCCGGCAAGAGCCTTGCCAGGGCAGCTTGCCCGACACCAGCAGAGCGAGCCACCCTTGAGCCCAAGGGTTCCAAACGCCGCCGACAACTACATTGGAACCAAGGCTCGGGAGGCACCTCCATGGTGGCATGCAGATCTTTGTCAAGATCATGAATACACGAGATCAGATGAGGACCAGAAGACGACGACCCTCGGCGGGATCCCAGGCGAGGAAATCCACAAGACCCCCGGCAAGATCCTTGCCGAGGAGGACCACGACGCCACGGCAAGGCCCTTGCCGGGGCCCCGGCAAGACCCTTGCCGAGGAAACTAGCGGGGCCGCAACCAGGCCCACGTCTGCCAAGACGCCACCGCCGTCCCCATGCAGCTGCTAGCTCAAACAGCCGAGCAGGCACCTGCGTGGCGACGAGCGGCCTCTATAGCGACCCAGCAAGCACCTACATGGTTGCATGCAGATCTTCATGAAGGCTCCACCACCGCGCCAGCCCAGCAGCCAGCCAACGTGGTGCAGCAATGCCTCGTCAGCTTGGACGCGCGTCGGGACCAGGCGAGGCGGCGACAGCTGGGACATGCTTCCTTTCCGTCCCCAATAAAGCGAGAGGGGCACGTCGGCAGCGTATTAAATGTGTTTGTTCGACGGTGCCAGAGGATAGACTCATCCACTGTACACCTTTCCACCTCCTGTGTGCCACTGTGGCAACCCCTTTTTGTCTATAAAAGGAGGCCCGAGGCGTCCAGGAGGAGGATTCGGATCTTTTGGGCAAGTCACACCCCGTAGCTACCTCGGGAACACAAGAACACTCAAATACACCCACCAAAGCAGGACTGGGGTATTACACATCTTCGTGGCCCGAACCTGGGTAAACGATGCGTGTGCTTCCTGTCAGACCCGCTCTTTGCACAACCCCGCGCCCGCCAACCGTAGAAGGGATCCTAGTGATTCCATAGGTGTCGATTTCCCCGACATCTTTGGCGCGCCAGGTAGGGGGCGCAATTGTGGAAATCTGGTCTAATCGGAGCAGGGGCTTCATGGTGGCCGTCGTTCCAAGGAAGAAGACGACCGAACTTGATGGCACCATCTGCAGATGCGGTGAACGCCCGTGCAACGACAGAAAAGCTAAGTCGTGCGAAACTTTAAGCAAGTTCTTTTTATATATAGGGTTATTGTCCTCGAAGGTCCTGCCCCATGTACGAAAAACCTGCACGCAAAGGGGCCCTTCCACTATTGGCAACGCCCTTGCTCTGTTTTGAGTCCGCTCAACAGCCCAAGCGGCCGCGTCGAGGTCGGCAGGGTAGCCTTCCGCAATTGGCAACGCTCTCGATTCTGACTCGAGTCAAGCTCGACAGTTCGAGCGGCCGCGTTGAGAGCGGTAAGGTCGTTTGCCTGGCAGCAAGCACACCCAGCAGGCCATTTGGGATCCGTCCTCAAGGTGCCGCGGCCTGGGTTTACGCGCCGACAAGCCTACCCGATTAACATAGGGTGAACATACAAGGCGAGATCTAACGGGAAGATAGCATGCATAATATCAAAAGTCTTGCAGACTTATATTACATCAATTGTTGCTGCGGTTCTAACTGAAGATAAAAATTCTCTTGGTCATGAACCTGCAGCAGCGGTGAGAAACGAGGTGCCTAGTCCCGGCGCTAGCCCTCTATCCTCTGAATTCCATCGATGCGGCTGATGATGGGCTCGATACGCTCCTTGAGCACCGCAAGGTCCGCATCCTCTGGCAAGCTCTCCAGTGCGGCATCGAAGTCGAGGTTGGGATTCCAGTGTGCCACCTTGGTGAGGAGCTTGGTCATGGCACCCCGGCAAAGCCTCCAGGTCTCATCGGCCAGAGAGGCCGCCTGATTGGAGTGGAGCTGCTCCAGGGCCCTGAATTGAAGACACCCTCGAAGAATAGGGTCAGCTTGGCATTGGGACTCACGTTGCGCTCCGGGGTGTACCTCACATTTGGCATCCCCATGGTGGCCAGCTGTGTGGTGATCCTGCCGGCGACGTCTTCGAGGCGGCCGATCCAGCGGTTCTCGCCCTCCACAAAGTCCTTGTGGTTGGCAGTTTCATTCTTCCGCAGCTGCTTCTCGGCCTCCAGATCCTTGGCCAGGGTCTCCTCCCGGGCCTTGGCCTCCGAAAGCGTATCCTCAAGGCCCTCCAGCTTTAGCTTCAGGTCTTTGATGGAGTTGTTGGCCTTGGAGAGCTGCTCAGCCTTGCCGAGGACTGCGCCCTGCGCCTCCACCAGGGCACCGTTGAGCGTGTCCTTCTCCTTGGCCAGCTTCAGGGCCTGATCCTTCAGCCCGTCCCGCTCCACCTCTTTCACCTTGCCGGCGTGAACCAGAGCCCGGGCATTGAGTGCCTCCTTGTGCCTCTGCTCCAGCTCCTGGGTCCGCTGCACGACGAGTTTCTCCACCTCTTCGTCCTTGCCGTGGAGCGTTGCGGCAAGCTTCTCCTCACGCGTTGCAAGGTCCAGCGCGGCCTGGTGCTGGGAGCGAGCGACCTTGTCCTTGGCGGTCTGGTTCTTCGCCGTCTCCTGGGCCTTCTCAATGTCGGCCTGCTTCATGGCGAGCTCCACCTTGCGCTTGGCCAGCTCGTCCTGGGCGGTCTTCAGCTCCTCACAGGCCCGGCGGAACCAAGCATGCGTCTCGGCGACGCGCCCCTCGAGGTCCGCCTCCGCCTTGTCGACCACTACCATCCTGGACTTGGCCTTGTCCAGGCGGGCGCGGTGGAGCGCCTGGAGCTTCGAAAGCTGGCGCCCATGGTCTGGAGGAGCCGCTCTTCCTGAGAACCGCCGCCGTTAGTGCTCGGCTTGTCAACAACTTCCAGCCCGGTGGCGGCAAGCACCTCCTCATCGAACACCTCTCCCTCGATGGGCGCCCTCGTGCTTGCCGTCCCTGGGAGGTGGACGAACAGGTCGTCACTCACCTTCAGGTACTTGCCCGAGCCAGAGGCAGCAGAGGAGGAAGGTTGGTCGTCAACCACCTCCTCCTCGGTAGCAGCCTTGCCGGCCTCCCCGGCAGGCCCCTTGTCGGCCTCCTCGGCAGCACCCTTGCCGGGCTCCCCGGCAGACCCCTTGGCGGCATCCTCAGCGGTGCCCTTAGCGGCCTCCTCGGTGGCGATCTTCTCGGCCTCCGCCCCGACGTACTTGGCGACATCCTCGATGACGGCGTCCGTGTCCTCTCGGTCCAGCGAGGGAGGATCTGGATATCGAGAAGGGGATGAGGCGAAGCCAAGACCAAGTTCAGAAAGAAGAGAAAAAGAACATGGATGGAAGGCGAGTGACTTACCCGTGCCAGGCTGGGAAGAAGAGGCCCCCTCCCGGCCAACATCTGACGCTGAGGCGGGGCCACCGGCGCCCAAGTTTGCCTCCTCCTCCGTGTGCATGGGCTCGGTGCTTGGCGCCCTTGCTGGGGACGCCCCTCGAGGCGGCGTGGTCGATGGGGGCGGCGTGTTGGGGGTAGCCCTCAGCAGTTCCTCCTGCTGCCGTCCTCCTCCTGCAACCATGGCAAGGTTAGCGCCAAGGGATCGTACCCCCAACACACGTTGATGAGGGGCGAGTGATTAGCTTACGCTGGGGGCTGTGCCGGGGGCTGCTGTCCGGGCTGCTCACTACCACCAGCGGCGCCCTCGAAGTGACCGCCGGGGGCTGGCCGCCCACCGAAGCCCTGACCCTCTTCACCCTTTGGGCCAGCGTCTCCGCATCCCTGCAAAGATGGAGACAAATCAAGATAAGCGGCACGGTCTGAGGAGGCGGAGATGACAAAAAGGAACAAGATACTTACTCATCCTCCACCTCCTCTTCTGCTGCCTTCCTCTTCCTCCTTGGGCTGAGGGACCCGAAATCGAAGACGACCTCCGTGTCGACGTCTGCCGGAGGAGGGGAAGAAGGTGGAGTCCGGCCACACTTGACGAAGAAGAGGCAGTTGTTTTCTTCTTCGTCACAGCGGCCTTCACCAACTTCCTCGCCGCCGCGGCCCTTGTCTGGCGCACGGACCCCTCCTGGGTCTGTTGTGGTTGTGCAGCCCTGCCGGGTCGGACTGGCTCGCCGAAGCTGGCCCGCCGCAGGACTCGCCCTCTCCCCTTGGCCGGGGGATTGACAGTCTCGGCCTCCTCCTCCGATGACTCGTCGACCACATCCTCAATGATACGGGCCCCGGTGCCGGCGCTGCTGGCCTCCCCAGCGGACTCCACCCATAGGGCGAGCTCCTTTTCCTCTGCGGCTGCCGCGGCCTTGTCCTCCACGCTGTCGGCGCTGCCGGCCTCCCTGGCGAGCTTCGCCTCCGCCGCCCTGGCGGCGATGTAGTCCAGCTCCGCCGGGGTGGTGTCCTGGACGAGCAGCGGCTCTTCACGGACGTACTTCTCCTCCAAGGTATCGAAGAACTCCTGCACCTGATCCACCGGCGGCTCGGCCCAATTTGGGACGAGGCCGTGTGCGTTGAACTCCGGCATCATGGCAATGATGTCGTTTCAGGGCGAGTTATTGCTCAGTGGGACCACCCCCGCCGGCAACCCAAACAAGGCCCCCTTGGCGACCTTGCCGGCCTTCGCGGCCTTGCCGGACCGCTCAACCTTGCCGTCGCGGTTCACATCGAGCTGGAAGAGCCGCTTGCAGAAGTGGGCGTGCCCCATCACCGTGAGGTTGTGGTCCAAGCCGGGGCGAAGCCCCATAATGTCATCCGCATTCGTGAAGAGCCAGGCCGGCCTCCCCTTGTTGTGCAACGGAGCAATTCGGCGGCGGATGAAATCCGCCCTTATCATCTCAAGGGTGAGCCCGGCCTCGGTGAGGCAAAGAATCCTGATGTTGGCGACCATGAGCTTTGCATCATCGGCATCAACATCACCCCAGTCGTTTCTGTGGACTGGCGGCGCCTGGCGAACCTGACAGAATACCTGCGGGTCCTCCTCCTCAATCCAGCACCACCGGCCCCGCCACTCCTCCCACCTCTCCTTCTGAGCGCCCTCCGGGTATGTCCCTTTGGTCCTTGGGATCCAGGCGACACAACCAGAGATGGCGCCTCCCTTTTGGATTCGAGGACAAAAGTAGTGGCGGAAGAGCGCCGTGTTGGGGAACACTCCGACGAAGCCCTCACAGAGATGGGCAAAGAGAGCCATGCACGCCACGGTGTCTGGAGTGAAATCCAGAAGGTGAAAGCCTTAGGTGTGTATGACGTCATTGAAGAAATCAGAGAAGGGGGGGCAAAGGCCGCAAGAAAAGTAGTCGACGAAGAATGGGTACCGATTCGGGCCAGCTTCGGCGAAGGCGGCAGGGATGACGCGCGTGGCCGGGTGCCCCGTCGTTGTCCCCCCCCCGGTCTTGCACCCCCACAGGTGCTTGAAGTAGTCCCGGAGATGGACCGCGTCGACCGTCATGGGGAAGTAGGCGGACTGCGTCCGCCGCGCTGCCAACTCACTCTCCGGCGGCTCCTTCGCCCCGGCGTCCTTGGCCGCTCCCTTGCCTTTACTGGTTTTGGGTGCCATGGCGGCTGCGAGAGGCTAAGGGGGAAGGATGACGAGGACGCGACGGCAGCGAGCAAAAGGCAAGAGCTTGAGAGGGAGGAAGAAGGGGACGGCGGTTCCGAGATTGGAGAAGGCGCAGGGGGTAAATGAGTAGCGCGCCCGCGGTTATTCCTTTTTACGGGGAAGGCGTGAGCCGCCTCTTTTCCCATTAACTGCGATGTGACGCATGCGTGCGGAGGCTGCCCCACGCATGACCCCCACATCACGCACGACCCTCCACGTCGCGCGTTCAACGCGGGTCGTGGGGAAGCGCAGCGGACGAAAAGTTACTGCAATAAAATCTGCCCCACCTGCCCGCGCACCATTCTGGGCCTAGCCCAACAACGCGTCGCGCTTATGTGTGGCCCAGGCCCGGGGGCTCCTGTCGGTGTACAAAAGTAGGGGCTCTCCTTTTGACCCCTTTTACTTGTGCACGGGCAGTCAGAGCCGCACCCGCGGCCACACTTAGCAGGGCAGAGGAGGGAAGCCGGAGCACAAGACAATCGAGGCAACGCCAAGGCCAGAAAAACTAAAGAGCAAAGGGGCGAGGTGGACTCCCCAAGCAAGGCCCTAGCCGGGGCGGCCTCCGTGGCCCTGGCAAGCGCCTTGCCGGGGCAGCTTGCCCGACACCAGCAGAGCGAGCCACCCTTGAGCCCAAGGGTTCCAAACGCGCCCGACAACTACATTGGGACCAAGGCTCGGGAGGCACCTCCATGGTGGCATGCAGATCTTTGTCAAGATCATGAATACATGAGATCAGATGAGGACCAGAAGACGACGACCCTCGGCGGGATCCCAGCCGAGGAAATCCACAAGACCCCCGGCAAGATCCTTGCCGAGGAGGACCACGACGCCACGGCAGACCCTTGCCGGGGCCCCGGCAAGACCCTTGCCGAGGACACCAGCGGGGCCGCAGCCAGGCCCACGTCTGCCAAGACGCCACCGCCGTCCCTATGCAGCTGAGCAGGCACCTGCGTGGCGACGAGCGGCCTCTACACCGACCCAGCAAGCACCTACGTGGTGGCATGCAGATCTTCATGAAGGCTCCACCACGGCGCCAGCCCAGCAGACAGCCAACATGGCGCAGCAACACCTCGTCAGCTTGGACGCGCGTCGGGACCAGGCGAGGCGGCCACAGCTGGGACGTGCTTCCTTGCCGTCCCCAATAAAGCGAGAGGGGCACGTCGGCAGCGCATTAAATGCGTTTGTCCGACGGTGCCAGAGGATAGACTCATCCACTGTACACCTTTCCACCTCATGTGTGCCACTGTGGCAACCCCTTTTTGTCTATAAAAGGAGGCCCGAGGCGTCCAGGAGCAGGATTCGGATCTTTTGGGCAAGTCACACCCCGTAGCTAGCTCAGGACACAAGAACACTCAGAAACATCCACCAAAGAAGGACTAGGGTATTACGCATCTTCGCGGCCCGAACCTGGGTAAACGATCCGTGTGCTTCCTGTCAGACCCGCTCTTTGCACAACCCCGCACCCGCCAACCGTAGAAGGGTCCCAGTGATTCCATAGGTGTCGATTTCCCCCGACAAAGATGAATTGGCCCCACAAAGAATTGTAACAGGTTATAGGATGGTAATTGATTTCCATAAATTAAACAAAGCTACTAAAAAGGATCATTACCCTTTACCTTCTATTGATCAAATGCTAGAAAGATTATCCAAACATACACATTTTTGCTTCCTAGATGGCTACTCTGGATTCTCTCAAATACCTGTGTCAAAAGAGGATCAAGAAAAGACCACTTTTTTACTTGCCCTTTCGGTACCTTTGCTTATAGACGTATGCCTTTTGGTTTATGCAATGCACCTGCTTCCTTTCAAAGATGCATGATGGCTATATTCTCTGATTTTTGCGAAAAGATTGTTGAGGTTTTCATGGATGATTTTTCCGTATATGGAACTTCTTTTGATGATTGCTTGAGCAACCTTGATCGAGTTTTGCAGAGATGTGAAGAAGCTAATCTTGTTTTGAATTGGGAGAAGTGCCACTTTATGGTTAATGAAGGTATTGTCTTGGGGCATAAAATTTCTGAAAGAGGTATTGAAGTTGATAAAAGCTAAAGTTGATGCTATTGAAAAGATGCCGTGTCCCAAGGACATCAAAGATATAAGAAGTTTCCTTGGTCATGCCAGTTTTTGTAGGAGGTTCATTAAGGACTTCTCAAAAATTTCTCGGCCTCTGACTAATCTCTTACAAAACGATATCCCTTTTGTCTTTGATGATGATTGTGTAGAAGCATTTGAAATACTTAAGAAAGCATTGATTTCTGCACCTATTGTTCAGCCACCTGATTGGAATTTACCCTTTGAAATTATGTGCGATGCTAGTGATTATGCTGTAGGTGCTGTTCTTGGGCAAGAGTTGATAAGAAATTAAATGTTATCCAATATGCTAGTAAAACTCTAGACAGTGCCCAGAGAAATTACGCTACTACTGAAAAAGAATTTTTAGCAGTTGTATTTTCTTGTGACAAGTTCAGACCTTATATTGTTGATTCAAAAGTAACTGTTCACACCGATCACGCTGCTATTAAATATCTTATGGAAAAGAAGGATGCTAAACCCAGACCTATTAGATGGGTTCTCTTGCTACAAGAAATTGATTTGCATATTATTGATAGAAAAAGGGAGCTGAGAACCCCGTTGCAGACAACTTATCTAGGTTAGAGAATGTTCTTGATGACCCACTACCTATTGATGATAGCTTTCCTGACGAACAATTGGTTGTCATAAATGCTTCTCGTACTGCTCCATGGTATGCTGATTATGCTAATTACATTGTTGCTAAATTTATACCACCTAGCTTCACATACCAGCAAAAGAAAAGGTTTTTCTATGATTCAAGACATTACTTCTGGGATGACCCACATCTTTATAAAGAAGGAGTGGATGGTGTTATTAGACGTTGTGTACCTGAGAATGAACAGGAACAGATCTTACGCAAGTGTCACTCCGAGGCATATGGAGGACACCACGCTGGAGATAGAACTGCACATAAGGTATTAAAATCCGGTTTTTATTGGCCTACTCTCTTCAAGGATGCTCGTAAGTTTGTCTTGTCTTGTGATGAATGTCAAAGAATTGGTAATATTATTAGACGTCAAGAAATGCCTATGAATTATTCACTTGTTATTGAACCATTTTATGTTTGGGGCTTTGATTATATGGGACCTTTTCCTTCCTCTAATGGGTATACACATATTTTAGTTGATGTTGATTATGTTACTAAGTGGGTAGAAGCTATTCCAACTAGTAGTGCTGATCATAACACCTCTATTAAGATGCTTAAAGAAGTAATTTTTCTGAGGTTTGGAGACCCTAGATATTTAATGACTGATGGTGGTTCACATTTTATTCATGGTGCTTTTTGTAAGATGCTTTCTAAGTATGATGTTAATCATACAATTGCATCTCCTTACCACCCACAGTCTAGTGGTCAAGTAGAATTGAGCAATAGAGAGCTTAAATTACTTTTGCAAAAGACTGTCAATAGATCTAGAAAGAATTGGTCCAAGAAACTTGATGATGCATTATGGGCCTATAGAACTACATATAAAAAACCTATGGGTATGTCTCAGTATAAAATGGTTTATGGAAAAGCATGTCACTTACCTCTCGAACTAGAACATAAGGCATATTGGGCCATTGAAGAGCTCAATTATGATTTGAAACTTGCCGGTGAGAAGAGGCTATTTGACATAAGCTCACTTGATGAATGGAGAACCCAAGCCTATGAGAATGCCAAATTGTTTAAGGAAAAGGTTAAAAGATGGCATGACAAAAGGATACAAAAGCGTGAGTTCAATGTAGGTGATTATGTGTTGCTATTCAACTCTCGCTTAAGATTTTTTGCAGGAAAACTTCTCTCTAAATGGGAAGGTCCTTACATTATCGAAGAGTTCTATCGTTCCGGTGCCATAAAAATCAACAACTTCGAAGGCACAAATCCGAAGGTGGTGAACGGTCAAAGAATCAAACATTACATCTCAGGTAATCCTATAAATGTTGAAACTAATGTTATTGAAACCGTAACCCCGGAGGAGTACATAAGGGACACTTTCCAGAACGTTTCAGACTCCGAAAAGGAATAAGTATGTGGTACGGTAAGTAAACCGACTCCAAAACAGTTCTAATGGCAATTTTTCTCCGTTTTGGAATATTTAAGAAAATAGGAAAATAAGAAGCAGTCCGGGAAGGACATGATACGTCTCCAACGTATCTATAATTATTTATTGTTCCATGCTATATTAGATTCTGTTTTGGATGTTTATTGGGCTTTATTATACACTTTTATATTATTTTTGGGACTAACCTATTAACCGGAGGCCCAGCCCAGATTGCTGTTTTTTGCCAATTACAGTGTTTCGCAGAAAAAGAATATCAAACGAAGTCCAAACGGAATGAAACCTTCAGGAACGTGATTTTCGGAACGAACGTGATCCAGAGGACTTGGGGTCTACGCAAAGCAACGAGCGAGGAAGGCACGAGGTAGGGGGTCGCGCCTACCCCCCTGGGCGCGCCCTCCACCCTTATGGGCCCCACGTTGCTCCACCGACGTACTTCTTCCTCTTATATATACCTACGTACCCCCAAACGATCAGATACAGAGCCAAAACCCTATTTCCACCGCCGCAACCTTCTGTACCCGTGAGATCCCATCTTGGGGCCTTTTCCGGCGCTCCACCGGAGGGGGCATTGATCATGGAGGGCTTCTACATCGACACCATAGCCCCTCCGATGATGTGTGAGTAGTTTACCTCAGACCTTCGGGTCCATAGTTATTAGCTAGATGGCTTCTTCTCTCTCTCTGGATCTCAGTACCATGTTCTCCTCGATCTTCTTGGAGATCTATTCGATGTAATCTTCTTTTGCGGTGTGTTTGTCGAGATCCGATGAATTGTGGGTTTATGATCAAGTTTATCTATGAACAATATTTGAATCTCCTCTGAATTCTTTTATGTATGATTGGTTATCTTTGCAAGTCTCTTCGAATTATCAGTTTGGTTTGGCCTACTAGATTGATCTTTCTGGCAATGGGAGAAGTGCTTAGCTTTGGGTTCAATCTTGCGGTGTCCTTTCCCAGTGACAGCAGGGGCAGCAAGGCACATATTGTATTGTTGCCATCGAGGATAAAAAGATGGGGTTTATATCATATTGCATGAGTTTATCCCTCTACATCATGTCATCTTACTTAAAGCATTACTCTGTTCTTATGAACTTAATACTCTAGATGCATGCTGGATAGCGGTCGATGTGTGGATTAATAGTAGTAGATGCAGAATCGTTTCGGTCTACTTGTCGCGGACGTGATGCCTATATACATGATCATACCTAAATATTCTCATAACTATGCTCAATTCTATCAATTGCTCGACAGTAATTCGTTTACCCACTGTAATACTTATGCTCTTGAGTGAAGCCACTAGTGAAACCTATGGCCCCCGGGTCTATTTTCCATCATATTAATCTTCCAACACTTAGTTATTCCCATTGTCGTTTATTTTACTTTGCATCTTTATTTACTCTTTATTATAAAAATACCAAAAATATTATCTTATCATATCTATGAGATCTCACTCTCGTAAGTGACCGTGAAGGGATTGACAGCCCTTTATCGCGTTGGTTGTGAGGTTCTTGTTTGTTTGTGTAGGTGCGTGGGACTCGCGCGTGGCCTCCTACTGGATTGATACCTTGGTTCTCAAAAACTGAGGGAAATACTTACGCTACTTTACTGCATCACCCTTTCCTCTTCAAGGGAAAACCAACGCAGTGCTCAAGAGGAAGCAAGAAGGATTTCCGATGCCGTTGCCGGGGAGGCTCACACTAAGTCAAGTCAAGATTTGATTTCCCGTCAACGAGCCATTTCTGGCACCGTTGCCGGGGAGTCTACGCACAAGTCAAGACATACCAAGTACCCATCACAAACTCTTATCCCTCGCATTACATTTATTTGCCATTTGCCTCTCCTTTTCCTCTCCCCCACTTCACCCTTGCCGTTTTATTCGCCCTTCTTCCCGTATGCCTTTTTGTTTCTGTTTCCACGTGCCTTCTATTTGCTTGCATCTTTGCTTGCTAAAAATCAATTGATATGGATCCACTTAAAGTGTTCTAGTTGGATCATCTTCGATCCTTATGCGCTCGTGCTAAAACCCCAACTCGCCTAGTTGATGGGAAATCTTTAGATGAGCATGCTCATTTTGTGCGTCATCGTTTGTCTGAAAAGGGGAAACTCTTATGTGCGTCAGATTGTTGTGTTATGCTTGGAATCTTTGTGAAATTCATGATTTTACTTGTTGCTCTAAGAACCCTAAAAACACCTTCCCTACCTATGTGAGTTTAATGAAAATGAAATATTATCTTCTTATGTAAAGGGTGTTTATAGTTACTATGATATCGAACAAATTGAAGAATTTGTTGCTTTTAAGGGTGCTTATGAAGTTGCTTCTTTGATTGAAAAGTATGATATTACTCTCTACGAATCTGAAATTTTTGACATACTTAAATATTGCTATGAAAACTATGCTCATAATGTCTAGGTCAAAGAATTTATTGAGAGAATGACCATTGCTTTGGAAGAAAATAATGATATGCATGAATCTATAGATAATGACGATTCCGATGATTTGATTGAAATTTTCCTCGATGAACATGATGCTTGCTATTCTTGTGGCCATGATGCCAATATTTATGAAGATGAATTTGCTATAGTTCCTTATGTTAAACATGAGATCGTTGCTATTGCACCCATACTTGATAGTTCCTTCAATGAAAAGCATGATTACAATGATGTTACCAGAAATTCTCTTGATTCAATTGTGCTAATAATATGCAAAACCCTAAGCTTGGGGATGCTAGTTTTTCTATGTCTACTACTTGTTGCAATGATCATGATTGGGGTGATTCTTCTTATGATCTTGAAAAATTATCTAAGCCCCATGATGAGTATGAGATTGATAATAATGTTTGCAATAATATTAAAAGTGGGTTTGGAAGAGTGTCAACTTTAGATCCCACATATTTGGAGAATGTTCAATCTTATGGTATTTTCGATAAAAGTGGGTTTGGAGAGGTCATGACTTTAGTTAATGTTATTCCCACTATTTTGGAAGAGTGTCAACTTTGCATGCATGTGGATCGTGTTGAAAATATTTCATGTGAAAGCTATTTTGTTGAATTTGCTTATGATCCCACATGCAATTATTATGAGAGAGGAAAATATGGTTGTAGAAATTTTTATCTTACTAAATTACCTCTCGTCATGTTGAGATTGCTATCGTCTCTTTCTTCTTCCTTGCATATGCTAATTTTTGCTTGCTATGATAATTTGTTTGCTTATAAAATGCCTATGCATAGGAAGTATGTTAGACTTAGATGTGTTTATCACGTGTTTTATGATGCTCACTTTGTGCCTCAATTCTTGTCATTCATGTGAGCATCATTGAAATCTCAATGCCTAGCTAGGGGCGTTAAACGATAGTGCTTGTTGGGAGACAACCCAATATTTATCCCTGCTGTTTAGGAATAAATATTTGATCTAGCCTCTGGTTGGATTTGTTTTTATGTTTTAATTAGTTTTTGTGCCAAGTTAAACCTATAGGATCTTCTTGGATGAGAGTTATTTGATCTTTCTGAAAATTCCAGAAACTTTCTGTTCACGAAAACAATTGTTAAAAATAACCAGAACGTGATAAAATATTGATTCCAATTTCTGATGATCAATTAACAAATTGTCTAGGACTTCATATTTTGGTAGATTTTTATGAGTTGCAGAAGTTTGCGTTAGTTACAGATTACTACAGACTGTTCTGTTTTTGACAGATTCTGTTTTTCGTGTGTTGTTTGCTTATTTTGATGATTCTATGGCTAGTAAAATAGTTTATAAACCATAGAGAAGTTGGAATACAATAGGTTTAAGACCAATATAAATAAAGAATGAGTTCAATACATTACCTTGAAGTGGTGTTTTGTTTTCTTTCGCTAACGGAGCTCACGAGATTTTCTGTTAAGTTTTGTGTTGTGAAGTTTTCAAGTTTTGGGTAAAGATTTGATGGATTATGGAACAAGGAGTGGCAAGAGCCTAAGCTTGGTGATGCCCATGGCACCCCAAGATAATCTAAGGACACCGAAAAGCTAAAGCTTGGGGATGCCCCGGAAGGCATCCCCTCTTTCGTCTACTTCCATCGGTAACTTTACTTGGAGCTATATTTTTATTCACCACATGATATGTGTTTTGCTTGGAGCGTCGTGTATGATTTGAGTATTTGCTTTTTTGTTTACCACAATCATCCTTGCTGTACACACCTTTTTAGAGAGACAAACATGATTTGGAATTTATTAGAATACTCTATGTGCTTCACTCATATCTTTTGAGCTATATAGTTTTTGCTCTAGTGCTTCACTTATATCTTTTAGAGCACGGTGGTGGATTTGTTTTATAGAAACTATTGTTTTCTCATGCTTCACTTATATTATTTTGAGAGTCCTACAAAACAGCATGGTAATTTTCTTTAATCATGAAATTAGTCCTAATATGATAGGCATCCAAGATTAGTAAAAAAAATCTTATGAGTGTGTTGAATACTATGAGGAGTTTGATGCTTGATAATTGTTTTGAGATATGAAGATGGTGATATTAGAGTCATGCTAGTTGAGTAGTTGTCAATTTGAGGAATACTTGTGTTAAAGTTTGTGATTCCTGTAGCATGCACGTATGGTGAACCGTTATGTGATGAAGTCAGAGCATGATTTATTTATTGATTGTCTACCTTATGAGTGGCGGTCGGGGACGAGCGATGGTCTTTTCCTACCAATCTATCCCCCTAGGAGCATCCGTGTAATACTTTGCTTTGATAACTTATAGATTTTTGCAACAAGTATATGAGTTCTTTATGACTAATGTTGATTCCATGGATTATACACACTCTCATCCTTCCACCATTGCTAGCCTCTCTAATACCGGGCACTTTTCGCCGGTATCATACACCCACCATATACCTTCCTCAAAACAGCCACCACACCTACCTATCATGGCATTTCCATAGACATTCTGAGATATATTGCCATGCAACTTTTCACCATTCCGTTTACTATGACACGCTTCATCATTGTCATATTGCTTTGCATGATCATGTAGTTGACATCGTATTTGTGGCAAAGCCACCGTTCATAATTTTCATACATGTCACTCTTGATTCATTGCATATCCCGGTACACCGCCGGAGGCATTCACATAGAGTCATATTTTGTTCTAAGTATTGAGTTGTAATTCTTGAGTTGTAGAGTAAATAAAAGTGTGATGATCATCATTATTAGAGCATTGTCCCAAGTGAGGAAAGGATGATGGAGACTATGATTCCCCCACAAGTCGGGATGAGACTCCGGACTAAAAAAATAGAAAAAAAGAAAAAAAGAGAGAGAAAAAGAAAGAAGGGACAATGCTACTATCCTTTTACCACACTTGTGCTTGAAAGTAGTACCATGATCTTCATGATAGAGAGTCTCCTATGATATCATTTTCATATACTAGTGGGAACTTTTCATTATATAACTTGGCTTGTATATTCCAATGATGGGCTTCCTCAAAATTGCCCTAGGTCTTCGTGAGCAAGCAAGTTGGATGCACACCCACTTAGTTTCTTTTGTTGAGCTTTCATACACTTATAGCTCTAGTGCATCCGTTGCATGGCAATCCCTACTCACTCACATTGATATCTATTAATGGGAATCTCCATAGCCTGTTGATACGCCTAGTTGATGTGAGACTATCTTCTCCCTTTTTTTCTTCTCCACAACCACCTTTCTATTCCACATATAGTGCTATGTCCATGGCTCACGCTCATGTATTGCGTGAAGATTGAAAAGTTTGAGAACACAAAAAGTATGAAACAATTGCTTGGCTTGTCATCGGGGTTGTGCATGATTTAAATATTTTTTGCGGTGAAGATAGAGCATAGCCAGACTATATGATTTTGTAGGGATAACTTTCTTTGGCCATGTTATTTCGAGAAGACATGATTTCTTAGTTAGTATGCTTGAAGTATTATTAGTTTTATGTCAATATTTAACTTTTGTCTTGAATCTTTTGGATCTGAACATTCATACCACAAATAAGAGAATTACATTGAAAATTATCCTAAGTAGCATTTCACATCGAAAATTCAGTTTTTATCATTTACCTACTCGAGGACGAGCAGGAATAAAGCTTGGGGATACTTGATACGTCTCCAACGTATCTATAATTTTTGATTGTTCCATGCTATATTATATTCTGTTTTGGATGTTTATTGGGCTTTATTATACACTTTTATATTATTTTTGGGACTAACCTATTAACCGGAGGCCCAGCCCAGATTGATGTTTTTTGCCTATTTCAGTGTTTCGCAGAAAAAGAATATCAAATGGAGTCCAAACGGAATGAAACCTTCGGGAACGTGATTTTCGCAACGAACCTGGTCCAGAGGACTTGGAGTCTACGCAAAGCAACGAAAGAGGAAGGCACGATGTAGGGGGGCGCGCCCTCCACCCTCGTGGGCCCCATGTTGCTCCACCGACGTACTTCTTCCTCCTATATATACCTACGTACCCCCAAACGATCAGATACGGAGCCAAAACCCTATTTCCACCGCCGCAACCTTCTGTACCTGTGAGATCCCATCTTGGGGCCTTTTCCGGCGCTCCGCCGGAGGGGGCATTGATCACGGAGGGCTTCCTCATCAACACCATAGCCCCTCCGATGATGTCTGAGTAGTTTACCTCAGACCTTTGGGTCCATAGTTATTAGCTAGATGGCTTCTTCTCTCTCTTTGGATCTCAATACCATGTTCTCCTCGATCTTCTTGGAGATCTATTGTGACTCCCGGATAATCAAGCTACAGTAATTCTCTGCTAATGATGCCACATCACTTCGATTACTGTTGCTAATCTCGCGTTAGTTCAAAACCGATTCAAAAATCAATTCAAAATATGGAAAACAAACAAATGTCTTCAAACATTGAAACAAAAATGTTCGGTTTGTGCCGAATATTACAAAGGTAATTATAGTAAAGAAAACACAAATTTATAAAATACGTAAATGCCCTAAGGTGAATTAAAATAGTAAAAGAAAATAAATAAAAGAAAAAGAATAAAAACAGAAAAACAAAAGACAAAAAAATAATAATAGAAGAGAACCCCCCGGGCTTCGACCCAACTTACCACAGGCCCAACTGGGCCAACCCACCAGGCCTAGCCGGCCACTCCCCCACTTCCCCTTATCCCTGGACCCCGAAACCCTATCCACCCCACCGACACCCCACGTTCCCCACTCCTCGCACCCACTCCCCCCCGCTTGATCTGGATCGGGGCGCGACGCCCCGACCCCGCTGCCCGACGCCGCACCACTGCCGTTGCCGTCACCGCCTCGCCAAAGCGCTCCCTCACCGGTCTGCCTCCCCCTACGCACGTCGTCGCCGTCGTCCTCCTCGAGCCCGCTACCACTCCCCTACAGCGTCCGTGAGCACCTCCCTCTCTCCCCGTCTGCGTCGCCCGTTCCGGCCACCGCACCCGACGCTCCCCACGAGCGCCCCGCCCGCGGCGCGCACCGCTGCCCCTGACCGCGCTTGACCTTTCCCCTGCTCCGCCCCGCCTGCTGCCTTCCTCCGCCCCGCTTCCTGTGCGTCCGCTGCATCGCCGACCTGCGCGGCCGTCACCTCTACAGCATGCTCCCTGCGCCCGCACGCGTTGCTCCTCCCCGCTCGCCATGTGTCGCGCCGAGGAGCCTCCGCCCCTCTCGCCGCGGCCACGCGCGCCCGTCATCCGCCTCCGGCCGCCCTGCTGCATGTCGGCAGCCGCGGCCCTCCCCATGCTCCGCCCGGTCG